>NC_080382.1:40472755-40549440 GCF_014773155.1 Arachis stenosperma
TCTTAAGTCATAATCTTAAGTCATAAGAAGGATTGGAGGGAAACTGAAAAGTTTACCTCACTGAAGAATGCAGTGCAGTCATTCTGAAAAGCTTACCTGAGAAGCTTAAAGATCCTGGGAGCTTTATGATACCATGCACATTAGAGGACACTTGCACCTAGCAAGCTTTATGTGATCTTGGAGCAAGTATCAACCTAATGCCTGCATCTACTATTAAAGCTTGGTTTAACTGAAGAAATCAGACCAACCAGGATATGTCTTCAACTTGCTGATGGCTCCATTAAATACCCATCAGGCGTGATTGAGGACATGATAGTCAAGGTTGGGCCATTTGCCTTTCCTACTGACTTTGTGGTGCTGGAAATGGAGGAGCACAAGAATGCAACTCTCATTCTAGGAAGACCTTTCCTAGCAACTGGCCGAACCCTCATTGATGTCCAAAAAGGGGAAGTAACCTTGAGAGTCAATGAGGAAGAGTTCAAGCTGAATGTTGTTAAAGCCATGCAACATCCAGACACCCCAAATGACTGCATGAATGTTGATATATTGACTCTCTGGTAAGAGAGGTCAATATGGCTGAGAGTCTCGAATCAGAGCTAGAGGAAATTAGACTCAATGCTTTCGAAAATGCAAAGATTTACAAAGAGAAGCGAAAAGATGGCATGATAAGAAATTGTCATCCAGAGTCTTTGATCCGGGGCAAAAAGTTCCGCTATTCAATTCTAGGCTCAATTATTCCCTGGGGAATTAAAATCCCGGTGGAGAGGTCCATATGTCATTACAAACGTGTCACCATATGGATACATAGAGCTTCAGGATAATGACTCTAACAAAAAGTTCATTGTTAATGGACAAAGAGTCAAACATTATCTTGAAGGCAATTTTGAGCAAGAATGCTCAAAACTGAGACTTGATTAAAACTCAGTCCAGCTAAAAGACATTAAAGAAGTGCTTGCTGGAGGCAACCCAGCCAATCACAAAATTTAATTTTATTCGTATTGATTTTCTTTACAGGTTTGAGTCCAAGTATCTTCAAAAGGTGAAATAGCAATTGGTTGAAGTCACAGAGTTACAGGGAAATTTGGAAGCTTACTGGCATGAAAAAGCCAGTAAGAAATACTTTGGGCGTTAAACACCCAAAAGAAGCACCCACTGGGCGTTCAACGCCAGTAAGGGTAGCCTTCTGGGCGTTAAACGCCAAGAAGAAGCATCTTCTGGGCGTTAAACGCCAGAAAGATGCACCTTCTGGGCGTTTAACGCCAATCTGCTAGCATTCTGGGCGTTTAGAAAAACGCCCAGTAAAGAAGGACCTCCTGGCGTTCAACGCCAGGAAGAAGCATCACATGGGCGTTGAACGCCCAGGAGAAGCAACATGTGGCGTTAAACGCCCAAACCATGCACCATGTGGGCGTTTAACGCCAGGATGGTGGGAGGAGGTACAATTTCGTTTTTCTTTGCAATTTTTCAAAATTTTTATGTTTCAATTCATGATTTCTTGCATAAACATATTTTAAATTATCACTTTCAATTCCAAAAAGTTTATCCTAATTTCTAAAATCCAATGATTGCAAATTTTTTTTTTTAGATTTATCTTAACCCAAAAGAACAAATGGCTTTCCAATTCAATCCATCATCTTTTCAAATTTGTTTCCAACACATCTTTAACTCCTTTTAAAATCCTTTTCAAAATTAAAATTCAATTCTATCTTTTAAATTTTGATTCATATCTTTTCTTTTTTTTAAATTATATCTTTTTCTAATCCAATTCTCTTTCAAATATTTTTAATTTCTTCTCATATCTTTTAACTCATCTTATCTTTATGTGAAAATGCCTTTCCTTCTTCTCCTCTCCTTTCCTTTCTTTTGCTTGAGGACAAGCAACCCTCTAAGTTTGGTGTGATTTGCCATGATCACTGAGCTAAAACTCATTAAGATCATGGCACCTAAGAGAACAGGAAGAGCAAGGATGTGAACTTAAGGGAGCTAAAGCGCCAAAGGATTAATCCATGAAAAAGCACCACATATTTTAAAAGGAGCACCTACTCCTCAAAACAACAGGTTGCTAAGTTCCAATTTTCTTTCCCTTTAATTTTCCTGCTTTAATTTAGTGATAGCATTTTTTTTAAATTCACCTTAGGAGATATTTAGTAGTAATTGGTTTATCTATTTTGATTTTATTTTCAATTAAGCTATAATTTATTTTTCTCATCATCATCAGGCATGAATAAAGTAGTAGATTTTTTAGAATAAAGAAGTAATCTATATTTATGAGTTCTTAGTAATAAAGACTATAATTATATGTGGTGGCAATACTTTCTGTTCTCTGAATGAATGCTTGAACAGTGCATAAATTGTACTTTGAATTTGATGAATATTGGCTCCTGAAAGGATGAGGAACACGAAAAATATTATTGATGATCTGAAAAATCATGAAATTGATTCTTGAAGCAAGAAAAAGCAGTCAAAAAAAAAAAAAAAAAAAAAAAAAACAAGCCATGAGCACTAGCTAAAAAAAAAAAAAAAAAAAGGGATCCAAGGCTTTGAGCATCAATGGATAGGAGGGCCCAAGGAAATAAAATCCAGGCCTAAGCGGCTAAATCAAGCTGTCCCTAACCATGTGCTTGTGTCATGAAGGTCCAAGTGAAAAGCTTGAGACTGAGTGGTTAAAGTCGTGATCCAAAGCAAAAGAGTGTGCTTAAGAGCTCTGGACACCACTGACTGGGGACTCTAGCAAAGCTGAGTCACAATCTGAAAAGGTTCACCCAGTTATGTGTCTGTGGCATTTATGTATCCGGTGGTAATACTGGAAGACAAAGTGCTTAGGGCCACGGCCAAGACTCATAAATAGCTGTGTTCAAGAATCAACATACTACACTAGGAGAGTCAATAATACTATCTGAATTCTGAGTTCCTAAGGATGCCAATTATTCTGAAATTCTAAAGATACAGGGAGATGCCAAAACTGTTCAGAGACAAAAAGCTACAAGCCCCGCTCATCTAATAAGAATCTGAGCTTCATTTAAAACTCTAAAATATATTACTTCTTAATTTCTGTTAGAACCTATTTTATTCATCTAGTTGCTTGAGGACAAGCAACAGTTTAAGTTTGGTGTTGTGATGAGCGGATATTTTGTACGCTTTTTGGGGGTAATTTCATGTAGATTTTAGCATGTTTCAGTTAGTTTTTAGTAAAATAATATTAGTTTTTAGGCAAAAATCATATTTCTGGACTTTACTATGAGTGTGTGTATTTTTCTGTGATTTCAGGTATTTTCTGGCTGAAATTGAGGGAGTTGAGCAAAAATCTGACTTAGGCTGAAAAAGGACTGCTGATGCTGTTGGATCCTGACCTCCCTGCACTCGAAATGGATTTTCTGGAGCTACAGGAGTCCAATTGGCGCGCTCTCAACGGCGTTGGAAAGTAAACATCCAGGGCTTTCCAGCAATATATAATAGTCCATACTTTGCGCAAGGATAGACGACGTAACTTGGCGTTGAACGCCAAGTACATGCTGCTGTCTGGAGTTAAACGCCAGAAAAACGTCATGATCCGGAGTTGAACGCCCAAAACACGTCAAAACCTGGAGTTTGACGCCAAGAAAGGCCTTTACACGTGGAAAGCTTTAGTCTCAGCCCCAGCACATACCAAGTGGGCCCCAGAAGTGGATTTCTGCACCAATTATCTTAGTTTACTCATTTTTCTGTAAACCTAGGTCACTAGTTTACTATTTAAACAACTTTTACAGACTTATCTTGTACCTCATGATATTTTCAGATCTGAATTACATACTTTGTGACGGCATGAGTCTCTAAACTCCATTGTTGGGGGTGAGGAGCTCTGCAGCGTCTCGATGATTTAATACAATTCCTTTGTTTTCCATTCAAACACGCTTGTTCTTATCTAAGATGTTTATTCGCGCCTAACTGTGGAGAAGGTGATGATCCGTGACACTCATCACCTTCCTCAACCCATGAACGTGTGCCTGACAACCACCTCCGTTCTACATCAGATTGAATGAATATCTCTTAGGTTCCCCAACAGAATCTTCGTGGTATAAGCCGGATTGATGGCGGCATTCATGAGAATCCGGAAAGTCTAAACCTTGTCTGTGGTATTCCGAGTAGGATTCCGGGATTGAATGACTGTGACGTGCTTCAAACTTTAACCTGCTGGGCGTTAGTGACAAACGCAAAAGAGGGATTCTATTCCAGTAGGAGCGGGAACCAACCGGTGATTGGCCGTACTGTGACAGAGTGCGTGCATTAGCTTTCACTGCGAGGATGGGAAGTAGCCACTGACAACGGTGACACCCTACAAAGAGCTTGCCATGGAAGGAACCTGCGTGTGAGAAGAGGAATTCAAGGAAGAGTAGAAATTCAAAGGACAAAGCATCTCCAAAACTCCAACATATTCTCCATTACTGCACAACAAGTAACGCTAGTTCTCTTTATTATTCCAATATATTCCATAATCCTTTATAAACAAATAACTCTGTTGTTCAAGTAGCCCAAACAATTTTCTTGAAATCCTGACTAAGACAAATAAAATAAACATTGATTGCTTCAAACCAATAATCTCTGTGGATTCGACCCTTACTCACGTAAGGTATTACTTGGACGACCCAGTACACTTGCTGGTCAGTTGAACGAAGTTGATCTTGGACCATATTCTATTATCATATTCTATAAAGAGATACAATTTCGTCCACCAAGTCACCTTGTAAATCTCAATCAGGCGGATTCAAATGGTTATAGAGTTTTAATAATTAAAAGATAAATAAAACATAAAGTAAAGATAGAGATACTTATGTAAATCATTGGTGGGAATTTTAGATAAGTGTATGGAGATGTGATAAACCACTATTTTATGGTTTATAATGTGTTTAATTGTGTGGTTTTATCATGATCTTTACCCACTTATTCATATAATTAGCATGCATTTATATTTCCTTCCTAAAATTATCACATGGTTGAAAACTTACTTCCTAGAGACTTTTAATTAGGTATTTTAATTCTCCTTTATTCCATTCGATGCCATGATTTGTATGTTAAGTGTTTCAGGCTTTATAGGGCATGAATGAGTGGAGATTGGAAAGGAAGCATGCAAAAATGGAAGGAACACAAAGAATTGAGGAGATAACCAGCGAGAAGTCACGCGGTAGCATGGCTGATGCGACCGCGCGAATTGGAAGAAATAACAGTGACGCGCTCACGTGCCTGACGCAACCGCGCGGATTGGAAGCTGCATGAACGACGCGAATGCATGGACGACGCACACGCGTGATACGAGAAACGCCGAGTGATGCGAACGCGTGAATGACATGGCCGCGTGACGTGCGCGATCTGCAGAATTTCAGAAGTCCCTGGCAGAGTTTCTGGGCCAGATTTCAACCCAGTTTTTGGCCCAGAAACACAGATTAGAGCCAGGGAACATGCAGAGACAGAGCAGAACATTCATTCGGCAAAATTTTTAGTTTCTAGATCTGAAATTGCTCCTCTCCCAGGGTTTTAATCACTTGAACATTCATAGTTAGGATTTTGAAGGTTTTGGCTTTAGCTTTTGAGAAGAGTCTACCTCCGGTACCAGTTACTATAGTCTATTATTTACTTTTCATTTATTCTTCCATATTCTTAATTCCCCTAGAGTTAACATTGGATTATTTTCATGAGTTATTAATATAGACTATTTTTATTTTCAATTAATCCCTTTCATTATTATTCATCATGTCTTCTTTTATTTTCCCCATTAATTATGTGAAGTTTATAATTATGATGAGTGAGTACTTCCATAACTTGATTGGGAGATGATTGAAAGGAACCCTTAAGTTGAATCACTCAAGAGAGAAATTATAATTGGGTTATTTGTTGGATCACCCTCTAATCATTGACACTAGTCCTTCCCAAGAGAGAGGACTAGGACCTGTGACTAGAAATAGCTTTCCAACTTGCTTGACTTTCCTTTACCTAGTAAGGGATAACTAAGCAGAGCAACTTCCAATTATTAATTAATCTTGAGAGTACTTCAACAAGAATAGGGCTTCCAACTAATCTACTCCTAGTCAAGGCTTTTATTTAAGATTAATTAAATTCTCTAATTTGATTTCCTGTTTATCAATTCAACCATTTTTGAAAACACCTGATTGATAAAATAGCACATTGGGAGACGACCTGGGATTCATACACCCAGTATTTTAATTTCAATATTGTGATAACCCTTTTAAATTGATAAGCGGATTTTCGGCTGGTTAAGGACTGTACTTGCAACGTATTTCTATTAATAAATTCTTAACTCGCCAATTTTAGCCACGTCAATTTTGGCGCTGTTGCTAGGGAGTTGCAACAGTGTGCTAATTTATTGATTGACATTTATTTAATTGCAATTTTTCTTTTTATTTTGTCACTATGAGCTATACATTTCTTTCGTTAAATGACGCGTTCACTTCCTGATCCAAGCTTGCCAGCATTTGACCCTGAGATTGAAAGAACTATTTCACGTATAAGGCAAGCTCAGCGTCGGCGAGTCCTCTCTGAGGACGAACCTGAAACGTCATCTAAGGAAGAAACAAGCTCCCTTTCTACTGATCCAGTTGATTTACGTGCAGGTGACATGGCAGCACCTAGGAGAGTCACTATCCAGGAGGAAGGAGCCCCTGATTTTACACTACAACCATTCCAGGCACACCACCCAGCAGTGGCTGTGGATTTCGAAATAAAGTCTTCACTACTCAACTTGATGCCCAAGTTTCATGGCTTACCTGCTCAAGAGCCTATCAAGTACCTTAGGGATTTTCAGACTGCCTGTTCTACTGTTAAGCATGATGGCACTGATGAAATCTCTATTCTGTTAAAAGTCTTCCCATTCTCTCTTGAGGGAAAGGCAAGAGAGTGGTACTACACTCAACCCGAAACAACTGTTTCCAACTGGGATATGCTTAGAAGAGAATTTTTGGAGAAATTCTTTCCAGCTAAGGTTGCCGATAAACTGAGGAAAGACATGTCCATGATCGTTCAGGATGAATCTGAAACTCTCTATGAATACTTGGAACGCTTCAATAATCTTCTAGAAGCATGTCTCCACCATATGATTAACAAGATAGTGTTACTCGGCTACTTTACACAGGGCATGAAATCTCAAGATAGGACCACATTGGAAGGTGCTAGCAATGGGTCTATGAAAAAGTACAAGACTACGGAAGAAGCATGGCAATTGATGAGCGACTTAGCGGAATCTATTAGGAATCACAGGCAGAAACAGAGTCGGTCAAGAGCTATCGCAGAGGTATCCACTAGCAAAGAGACTGCTGCTATAGCTCAAAGCTTATGTGAAATGACTAACTTGCTGAAGCAGATGCAACTGAGTCAATAACAGCCTCAGCAAGTTCAGCCTTCTCCACCACAGCACAGCCAGCAGTTGGTTCCACAAAGAGTATGCGGAGTCTGTGCAGATTACAACCATTATACTAATGAGTGTCCGTAACTCCAACTGGAAGACCACACTGTAGCAGCCACTCATAACTTCTATGACCGCCCCAATCAAGGGTACAATCAAGGTAGCAGCTATAACCATGGATGGCAAGATAACTCTAACCAAGGCTGGAGAGATAATTCTAACTAGGGTTGGAGGGACAATCATAACAGAGGAGGCAGAGATAACAATGGAAATCAGAGGTGGAATAACAATAACAAATTCAGGCAGCAAAATCAGAATCAGGCCTACAAAGCACCTCATCTAAGACAGCGTCAAGCATCTTAGCAGACCTCTCAGATCACTTATCCCTCTTCATCTCCTAATGATAAGTTACTACAATCTATTGATCGGAGACAACAGGCCATGGAAAATAACTTTACTGCTACTCTGAATGGTCTGACTTCTACTTTGCAAGCCCTTGTCTCACAGATTGGATCAATGAATAACTCTAATAACCAGTCCTTAAGCTCTGGTGGACTCCCCTCTCAACCATTACCCAATCCAAAGGGTGGCATTGATGCCATCACCCTAAGGTCTGGAACCACATTGCAAGAGAGAAATCAGGAAGAGCCAAACCTACCTGAACACACCTCAGCTGAAGAGGTAGTGGAATTAGAAGATGTTGAGGAAGAAAAGGGTATACAGGACATGGCTGAGGAAGAAGACGCTAAATCACAGGAAGAAGCACCAAAGGGCGCAGAAACTGTAGAAACCGCCATTCCTATTCCATTTCTACAACTTGCAAGGAAGCCCAAGAAGCAGTTAGAACCTGATCCCAAAATGGTAGAAATATTCAAAAAGGTTGAGGTAAATGTTCCCCTTTTTGATGTTATTCAACAGGTACCTAAATACGTAAAGTTTCTAAAGGATTTATGCATACATAAAGACAAAATTAACGAATTAGAAACTATTCCTTTAGGTAGTTCTATATCTGCTTTAATGGGACATATACCTGAAAAATGTAGTGACCCAGGTCCATACATGGTTAACTGTACCATTGGAGGTGTGATATTTTCTGACTGCATGTGTGATTTAGGAGCGTGTGTTAGTGGTGCACGAAATTGTGATCACTACTTTTCACAACTCAAATAATCCCCGGTAATGAATCCAAAAACTTGGTGCTCAATACCATGGTATAAACACAACTTTGCACAACTAACCAACAAGTGCACTGGGTCGTCCAAGTAATAAACCTTACGCGAGTAAGGGTCGATCCCACAGAGATTGTTGGTATGAAGCAAGCTATGGTCACCTTGTAAATCTCAGTCAGGCAGATTCAAATGGTTATGAATGATATATGAATAAAGCATAAAGATAGAGATAGAGATACTTATGTAATTCATTGGTGAGAACTTCAGATAAGCGAATGGAGATGCTTTGTCCCTTCCGTCTCTCTGCTTTCCTACTGTCTTCATCCAATCCTTCTTACTCCTTTCCATGGCAAGCTGTATGTTGGGCATCACCGTTGTCAGTGGCTACAATCCCGTCCTCTCAGTGAAAATGTTCAACGCACCCTGTCACGGCACGGCTATTCATCTGTCGGTCCTTAATCAGGTTGGAGTAGAATCCATTGATTCTTTTGCGTCTGTCACTAACGCCCAGCCTTCAGGAGTTTGAAGCTCGTCACAGTCATTCAATCATTGAATCCTACTCAGAATACCACAGACAAGGTTTAGACCTTCCGGATTCTCTTGAATGCCGCCATCAATTCTAGCTTATACCACGAAGATTCCGATTAAAGAATCCAAGAGATAAACATTCAAGCCTTGTTTGCTTGTAGAACGGAGGTGGTTGTCAGGCACTCGTTCATAAGTGAGAATGATGATGAGCGTCACATAATCATCACATTCATCATGTTCTTGGGTACGAATGAATATCTTGGAATAAGAACAAGCTGAATTGAATAGAAGAACAATAGTAATTGCATTAATACTCGAGGTACAGTAGAGCTCCACACCTTAATCTATGGTGTGTAGAAACTCCACCGTTGAAAATACATAAGAACAGGGTCTAGGCATGGCCGAATGGCCAGCCTCCCAATACATGATCAAAAGACTCAAAATGATCAAGGATCCAAAGATTCAAAGATCTAAAGATGATCAAAGATCCAAGGATGAAAAATACAATAGCAAAAGGTCTTATTTATAAAGAACTAGTAGCCTAAGGTTTACAGAAATGAGTAAATGACAGAAAAATCCACTTCCGGGCTCACTTGGTGTGTGCTTGGGCTGAGCATTGAAGCATTTTCGTGTAGAGACTCTTCTTGGAGTTAAACGCCAGCTTTTGTGCCAGTTTGGGCGTTTAACTCCCATTCTTGTGCCAGTTCCGGCGTTTAACGCCGGGCATTCTTGAGCTGATTTGGAACGCCGGTTTGGGCCATCAAATCTCAGGCAAAGTATGGAGTATTATACATTGCTGGAAAGCCCAGGATGTCTACTTTCCAACGCCATTGAGAGCATGCCAATTGGGCTTCCGTATCTCCAGAAAATCCACTTCGAGTGCAGGGAGGTCAGAATCCAACAGCATCTGCAGTCCATTTCAGTCTCTGAATCAGATTTTTGCTCAGGTCCCTCAATTTCAGCCAGAAAAACACACAAAATCATAGTAAAGTCCAGAAAAGTGAATTTTAACTAAAAATTAATAAAAATATACTAAAAACTAACTAAAACGTACTAAAAACATACTAAAAACAATGCCAAAAAGCGTACAAATTATCCGCTCATCACAACACCAAACTTAAATTGTTGCTTGTCCTCAAGCAACTGAAAATCAAATAAGATAAAGAGAAGAGAATATGCAATGAATTCCAAAAACATCTATGAAGATCAGTATTAATTAGATGAGCGGGGCTTTTAGCTTTTTGCCTCTGAACAGTTTTGGCATCTTACTCTATCCTTTGAAATGCAGAATGATTGGCTTCTATAGGAACTCAGAATCCAGATAGTGTTATTGATTCTCCTAGTTAAGTATGATGATTCTTGAACACAGCTACTTTATGAGTCTTGGCCGTGGCCCAAAGCACTCTGTCTTCCAGTATTACCATCGGATACATACATGCCACAGACACATAATTGGGTGAACCTTTTTAGATTGTGACTCAGCTTTGCTAGAGTCCCCAATTAGAGGTGTCAAGGGTTCTTAAGCACACTCTTTTTGCCTTGGATCACAACTTTATTTCTTTATTTTTTTTCTTTTTCTCTTTCTTCCCTTTTTTTTCGTTTTTTTTTTCGCTTCTCTCTTTTTTTTTTGTATTCACTGCTTTTTCTTGCTTCAAGAATCATTTTTATGATTTTTCAGATCCTCAGTAACATGTCTCCTTTTTCATCATTCTTTCAAGAGCCAACATTCATGAGCCACAAATTCAAAAGACATATGCACTGTTCAAGCATACATTCAGAAAACAAAAGTATTGCCACCACTTCAAAATAATTAATCTATTATAAAATTTAAAATTCATGCAATTCTTCTCTTTTTCAATTAAGAACATTTTTCGTTTAAGAAAGGTGATGAATTCATAGGACATTCATAACTTTAAGGCATAGACACTAAGACACTAATGATCACAAGACACAAACATGGATAAACATAAGCATGATTTTTCGAAAAACAGAAAAATAAAGAACAAGGAGATTAAAGAACGGGTCCACCTTAGTGATGGCGGCTCGTTCTTCCTCTTGAAGATCTTATGGAGTGCTTGAGCTCCTCAATGTCTCTTCCTTGCCTTTGTTGCTCCTCTCTCATGATTCTTTGATCTTCTCTAATTTCATGGAGGAGGATGGAATGTTCTTGGTGCTCCACCCTTAGTTGTCCCATGTTGGAACTCAATTCTCCTAGGGAGGTGTTGATTTGCTCCCAGTAGTTTTGTGGAGGAAGGTGCATCCCTTGAGGCATCTCAGGGATTTCATGATGAGTGGGATCTCTTGTTTGCTCCATCCTTCTCTTAGTGATGGGCTTGTCCTCATCAATGGGGATGTCTCCCTCTATGTCAACTCCAACTGAATAACAGAGGTGACAAATGAGATGAGGAAATGCTAACCTTGCCAAGGTAGAGGACTTGTCCGCCACCTTATAAAGTTCTTGGGCTATAAGCTCATGAACTTCTACTTCTTCTCCAATCATGATGCCATGGATCATGATGGCCCGGTCTATAGTAACTTCGGACCGGTTGCTAGTGGGAATGATTGAGCGTTGGATAAACTCCAACCATCCCCTAGCCACGGGCTTGAGGTCATGCCTTCTCAGTTGAACCGGCTTCCCTCTTGAATCTCTCTTCCATTGGGCGCCCTCTTCACAAATGACTATGAGGACTTGGTCCAACCTTTGATCAAAGTTGACCCTTCTAGTGTAAGGGTGTTCATCTCCTTGCATCATGGGCAAGTTGAATGCCAACTTTACATTTTTCGGACTAAAATCTAAGTATTTCCCCCGAACCATTGTAAGCCAATTCTTTGGGTCCGGGTTCATACTTTGATCATGGTTCTTGGTGATCCATGCATTGGCATAGAACTCTTGAACCATTAAGATTCTGACTTGTTGAATGAGGTTGGTAAGAACTTCCCAACCTCTTCTTCGAATCTCATGTCGGATCTTCGGATATTCACTCTTTTTGAGTTTGAAAGGGACCTCGGGGATCACCTTCTTCAAGGCCACAACTTCATAGAAGTGGTCTTGATGCACCCTTGAGATGAATCTCTCCATCTTCTATGACTCAGAGGTGGAAGCTTTTGCCTTCCCTTTCCTCTTTCTAGAGGTTTCTCCGGCCTTGGATGCCATAAATGGTTATGGAAAAATAAAAAGCAATGCTTTTACCACACCAAACTTAAAAGGTTTGCTCGTCCTCGAGCAAAAGAAGAAAGAAGAGAGTAGAAGAAGAAGAAATAGAGGAGAGGGAGGTGGCTTTGTGGTTCGGCCAAAGGGGAGAAGTAGTGTTTAGGTTGTGTGACAATGAAGGAGTGAAGATGGGTTTATATAGGGGTGAAGAGAGGGATAGGGTTCGGTTATGAATGGGTGGGTTTGGGAGAGAAAGTGGTTTGAATTTGAATGGTGAGGTAGGTGAGGTTTTATGAAGGATGGATGTGAGTGGTGAAGAGAAAGATGGGATTTGATAGGTGAGGGGTTTTTGGGGGAGAGTGGTTGAGGTGATTGGTGAATGGGTGAAGAAGAAGAGAGAGGGTGGTGGGGTAGGTGGGGATCCTGTGGGGTCCACAGATCCTGAGGTGTCAAGGAAAATTCATCCCTGCACCAATTGGCGAGCAAAATTGCTCTTCAGGCCAATTCTGGCGTTAAACGCCGGGCTGGTGCCCATTTCTGGCGTTTAACGCCAACTTCTTGCCCTTTCCTGGCGTTTAACGCCAGTCTGGTGCCCCTTTCTTGCGTTAAATGCCCAGAATGGTGCCAGACTGGGCGTTAAACGCCCATTTGCTACCCTTACTGGCGTTTAAACGCCAGCAAGGTCTTCCTCCAGGATGTGCTGTTTTTCTTTCTGTTTTTCATTCTGTTTTTGATTTTTCAATTGATTTTGTGACTTCTCATGATCATCAACCTACAGAAAATATAAAATGACAAAGGAAAATAGATAAAATATAACATTGGGTTGCCTCCCAACAAGCGCTTCTTTAATGTCAGTAGCTTGACAATTGGCTCTCATGGAGCCTCACAGATACTCAGAGCATTGTTGGAACCTCCCAACACCAAACTTAGAGTTTGAATGTTGGGGTTCAACACCAAACTTAGAATTTGGTTGTGGTCTCCCAACACCAAACTTAGAGTTTGACTGTGGGGGCTCTGTTTGACTCTGTTTTGAGAGAAGCTCTTCATGCTTCCTCTCCATGGTGACAGAGGGATATCCTTGAGCCTTAAACACAAAGGATTCTTCATTCACTTGAATGATCAATTCTCCTCTATCCACATCAATCACAGCCTTTGCTGTGGCTAGGAAGGGTCTGCCAAGGATGATGGATTCATCCATGCACTTCCCAGTCTCTAGGACTATGAAATCAGCAGGGATGTAATGGTCTTCAACCTTTACCAGAACATCCTCTACAAGTCCATAAGCTTGTTTTTTTGAATTGTCTGCCATCTCTAGTGAGATTCTTGCAGCTTGTACCTCAAAGATCCCTAGCTTCTCCATTACAGAGAGAGGCATGAGGTTTACACTTGACCCTAAGTCACACAGAGCCTTCTTAAAGGTCATGGTGCCTATGGTGCAAGGTATTGAAAACTTCCCAGGATCTTGTCTCTTTTGAGGTAATCTCTGCCTAGACAAGTCATCCAGTTCTTTGGTGAGCAAAGGAGGTTCGTTCTCCCAAGTCTCATTACCAAATAACTTGTCATTTAGCTTCATGATTGCTCCAAGGTATTTAGCAACTTGCTCTTCAGTGACATATTCATCCTCTTCAGAGGAAGAATACTCATCAGAGCTCATGAATGGCAGAAGTAAGTCCAATGGAATCTCTATGGTCTCAATGTGAGCCTCAGATTCCCATGGTTCCTCATTAGGGAACTCATTGGAGGCCCGTGGACGTCCATTGAGGTCTTCCTCAATGGCGTTCACTGCCTCTTCCTCCTCTCCAAATTCGGCCATGTTGATGGCCTTACATTCTCCTTTTGGATTCTCTTCTGTATTGCTTGGAAGAGTACTACGAGGGAGTTCAGTAATTTTCTTGCTCAGCTGTCCCACTTGTGCCTCCAAATTCCTAATGGAGGACCTTGTTTCAGTCATGAAACTTTGAGTTGTTTTGATTAGATCAGAGACCATGGTTGCTAAGTCAGAGTGGTTCTGCTTAGAATTCTCTGTCTATTGCTGAGAAGATGATGGAAAAGGCTTGCCATTGCTAAACCTGTTTCTTCCACCATTATTGTTGTTGAAACCTTGTTGAGGTCTCTGTTGATCCTTCCATGAGAGATTTGGATGATTTCTCCATGAAGAATTATAGGTGTTTCCATAGGGTTCTCCCATGTAATTCACCTCTTCCATTGAAGGGTTCTCAGGATCATAAGCTTCTTCTTCAGATGAAGCATCCTTAGTACTGCCTGGTGCATTTTGCATTCCAGACAGACTTTGAGAAATCAAATTGACTTGCTGAGTCAATATTTTGTTCTGAGCCAGTATGGCATTCAGAGTGTCAATATCAAGAACTCCTTTCTTCTAATTTGTCCCATTGTTCACAGGATTCCTTTCAGAAGTGTACATGAATTGGTTATTTGGAACCATTTCAATTAGTTCTTGAGCTTCTGCAGGCGTCTTCTTCAGATAAAGAGATCCTCCAGCAGAGCTATCCAATGACATCTTAGATAGTTCAGAGAGACCATCATAGAAAATACCTATGATGCTCCATTCAGAAAGCATGTCGGAGGGACACTTTCTGATCAATTGTTTGTATCTTTCCCAAGCTTCATAGAGGGATTCTCCTTCCTTCTGTCTGAAGGTTTGGACTTCCACTCTAAGCTTACTCAATTTTGAGGTGGAAAGAACTTTGCCAAGAAGGCATTGACTAGCTTTTTCCAAGAGTTTAGGCTTTCTTTAGGTTGTGAGTCCAACCATATCCTAGCTCTGTCTCTTACAGCAAAAGGGAATAGCATAAGTCTGTAGACCTCAGGGTCAACCCCATTAGTCTTGACAGTGTCACAGATTTGCAAGAATTCAGCTAAAAACTGATGAGGATCTTCCAATGGAAGTCCATGGAACTTGCAATTCTGTTGCATTAGAGAAACTAATTGAGGCTTAAGCTCAAAGTTGTTTGCTCCAATGGCAGGGATAGAGATGCTTCTCCCATAGAAGTCGGGAGTAGGTGCAGTAAAGTCACCCAGCACCTTCCTTGCATTGTTGGCATTGTTGTTGTTTTCGGCTGCCATGGGTTCTTCTTCTTTGAAGATTTCTGTTAGGTCCTCTACAGAGAGTTGTGCCTTAGCTTCTCTTAGCTTTCGCTTCAAGGTTCTTTCAGGTTCAGGGTCAGCCTCAACAAGAATGCTTTTGTCTTTGCTCCTACTGATACGTAAAAATGATTTTCACGTATTTACCGGCAAGTATACCGGGTCGTATCAAGTAATAAAACTCACTAAGAGTGAGGTCGATCCCACGGAGATTGGTAGATTAAGCAACTTTAGTTAAATGGTAGATTTAGTCAAGCAAACATGGTTTTGATTTCATGAGATTTGTGATTTTTGAACATAATTGCAAAAATTTAAATGGCAAGTAATTTAAAGAACTAGAATATAGAAAGAAAATGAAAACAAATAACTGAAACTTAAAATGCAAGAAACTTAAATGACATTAAAGATAAATTGCAAGAAAGTAAAGATTGCAGAAACTTAAAGAGCATAAGAACAAAGAGCAAGAAATAAAGAGACAGAATGTAGATGACAAGAATAACAGATTGCAAGAATGTAGAAGGGAATTGGGTGATGGGTAGTCAAACAACTAAGAGCAAAAGAAATGAGAATTAATGATAGAGAGAATCATTAGGGATCAGAGATGCAAATTCTCATGAATTGATGTTGATCAATTCCTTCTCAATCATGGGTATAGATCCATGACAAGTGGGTAATTGAATCCCAATCTCTTGGTGATCCAATTTCTCTCAACATAACCAATTGCCACTCTCGTGATCTAATTGTTCATGAGAAGAGATGAAGTTCAATTTCTAATCCAAGCCACACAATTTCCAGAATCTCAACTTAGGGAGGTTACATCTCACATACCAACCAAAGTGTATTGATTAAGGAGATTATGAAAGGATGAACTCTAAACTGAACTATGTGGTTCATTTCTCAAATTCACCACACAATTCATATAGATTAACCCCTCTCTCGATGGTGATTGAATCTTTGAAGAACAAGAGTTTCCTCTTGGATTAACCACTTGAATTGAGAAGGAGAAGATGATTTATCAATGCATTCAAACAAGCAGAGCTCTTCCCCCTAATGAAAGTGGGGTTTAGTTAATCATAGCTCCAATTGAAAACTAAATTGCATGAAACTAAAGTGCATGAAAATAAAGAGTGAGACTTCAAAACAGAAATTGAGAATTCAAGAATTTATAGATGAAAACTACAAATTAAACTACACTACTACTAAGGAAGAAGAGAAGGGGAAGTGAAGAAGAGTGTATGAAGGGGAGGGGTCCGAAGACCCACTCTCAATGGAGTGTGCCAATTCACAGAATTTCAAATTGGTCTCCTCCGTATCCCTTCAATCCAACCCCCTTAATGCTATGAAACTATGGCCTTTATATAGGCTTTTCTAAATTACAAATTGAAATGAAATTAAAAGCAAATTACAATTAAATAAAAATCAACTATTCTAGATGATTCTTGTGGCCTTGATTGGTTGAGATTTATGGGCTTTGCTTGCTTGAGGTTGGATTAGCTAGCTTCTAAATGAAATTGTAGCACCAAGTTAAAAACAGAGAACTTGTGCGCATGTCTTGGCAATTCTGGTCCAATGGAGCACGTTTTTGGCAACACGCCTATGTATACGCACGTTGGCAACGTGCTCATGGATTTCCTGGGCTGGGAGTTTTGTGCTGGGCGTTGTTAGCCCAAGTTGTTGCTAACAACTTGGCTTTTCTTCTTTTTGGCTCAACTTTCATGCTTAATGTTGCCCAGAATTTGAGTGTCAATCCTCTGCTTCAATATGGACTATCATACATCATTGGAAAGCTCAGAGTGTCTTCTTTCTAATGCCACTAGAATCACCTCATTTGGACCTTTCTAGCTCAAGTTATGCTCCATTGAAGAGAGCAAGGTCAAGCTGCCTTGGTTGGGCGTTATTACCAAACACTCCACCAATAACGCCCATGACAACGCCTCTAGCCCAGATTTCTTGGCCTGGGCGTTGTTGCCCAAGTTTCCAAGGAACACGCCAGGCCATTTTAGCCTTGGCAACGTGTTCGACCACCCTTCCTTGGCCCATTCATGCTTTCTTGAATTTTAACCTCATTTCCTTGTTTTTGGGGTCTAAAGATGACTCTGATTAGAGCTTTCATTTCATGCTTCACTATAAATCATTATATATCGTTGAAAAGTTCAGAATGTCATCTTTCCAATGCAACTAGAAGCACTAAATTTGGATCTCTATAACTCAAATTATGCTCCATTGAAGATGACAAGGTCAGGCTGCCAGGGTTGTCGGCGTTTTTGACAAACACGCCTTCACATTCTCAAGTTGGCAACGTGGGTTACCTTCTAAGGCTGCTAAGCTTCGCAGGCGTTGCTAGAAAACATGCCTTCACCTTCCTCAAGTTGGCAACGTGGGTTATGCCTCCCAGGGAGCCAAATTTTAGCAAGGGCGTTGCCAACTTGGATTCCAAGTTGCCAACGTGTTTAGTTTCTGAGGTTCCAAATGAAGCCAGCTTTTGAAGCTTCAAACGAATGTCAAACCCCATACTATGATATATGGTTGGAAAGCTCTTGATGTCTACTTTCTAATGCCACTAGAATCACTTCCTTTGGAGCTTTGTAGCTCAAGTTATGCATCCTTGAAGAAGGTAAGGTCAGGCTGCCAGGTTTGCTGGAGTTGTTGCTGAACACGCACCCTTTCTTCCAAGTTGGCAACGTGCTGGCTTATTTCTTGGCCCAAAATCTTGTCCCTAGCATTATTTATGAACACGCCAGTTCATTCCCAAGTTGGCAACGCTATCGAGCTCATGCGTTGTCAAGGAACACGCCTTCAGAATTTGGCGTTGCCAACGTGCTTCACACCCTTCCTACCCAAGCCTTCTTGCTGCTGGCGTTGTCACCAAACACGCCCTTGTTGGTGGCGTTGGCAACTTGCTTGAGGCTTCAAATTCACCTTCCAGGGCTACTTGGCGTTATTGCCAAACACTCAAGTGATAATGCACGTTGGCAACGCCCAAGTCTCTTCCTCCTTGCCAAGCTTCCTATGTCCCCAATCTTTCTTGCTCAAATTCTTCTTCCTTCATCACCTAACATAAACCAAGGAAACATCCTCAAAGTCTTGCCATCTTATGCAATAATTTTCAAGGGAATCATTCACATCAACTTGTTTATAAACTTCTTGAATATTTGCATGAGTTTGGCCAACATTTACCTTGTTCTTGGTGTCTTAATGCATGGAGGTAAAACTCATCAAAATGCTTGTTTATTTCAAAAAAAGTGAATGAAATTAAGCTAAAACTACTTAAACTAACTAGCTAATATAGCAAATATGCAAACGCATCACAACACCAAACTTAAACCTTGCTTGTCCTCAAGCAAGAAGAGAATCATGCAATAGAGATTGACAATCCAAGGTAAGAAGAATAGCAACTCAATGTTCATGGTAAGCTAGTTTTTCTAAGAATGCTACAATCACAAAAGAAATGTAAATGATTGATGCTTCTATCTAGCTCAATTTATGAAATCTTTTTCTTATATTTCTTCCTTGAAACAAGCTTTTGATTTTCTTATTAGCTTCTCCTTTTGGGTGCTTTGCCCCATCAGTTGATAACAAAACTACGACTCTAAATGCTTTGTTTTCAAGTATTACCACTTGATACATAAGCACCACAAGCATTTAATTAGAGGACTTCATTAAGCACATTTATTTCTTTTCTTGACTCTCTAATCATTGATGCTCAGAGCCTTGAGCTTTGAGGGAGTGCTTTTGCACTTGAGCCTAGGCTTGACTTCTAAGTGTTTTGTTTTCAAGTATTTTACTTGATACATAAACACCACAAGTACTTAACAATGGAATTGTCATTGGTACTCAGAGCCTTCAGCTTTCTCATTCTTTCCCTTTTTCTTTTCTTTGCCTCTTTTTTTTTCAAGGTTTTCATGATTTCAAAAGATTTCACAAAATGTCCTAGATGAAAACTTCAATTAAATCAAATCTAATGCAATTGAGCAACAATCAAACATACTAGCCTTCCAATACTTGTATGCACATGCCAAGTTCTTCTTTAATTCCTTGTTTGTTTATGATCATGATGCTTTTTTTTGCTTTTGAATTCACAAAACTCAAGTTGGTAGTCATAATGCCACAGCAACATATTGCAAATCAAAATTCAAGCTATGCTTATTCATACCACACATGCATATAAAGAAGGTAATAAGACAATCATGCAATTTAAAGTGCTGGAAACAAATGAGAGGAAAAAGAACTTTACAACCTTGTAATTTATCTTCTCTATTGTTGTCCTTTTCCTCCTTTTCTTTCCCTTCCCACACCAAACTTAGAATGATTGCTTGTTGATGAGCGGATAATTTATACGCTTTTTGGCATTGTTTTTAGGTAGTTTTTAGTAAGTTCAAGCTACTTTTCTGGATGTTTTCATTAGTTTTTATGTTAAATTCACATTTCTGGACTTTACTATGAGTTTGTGTGTTTTTCTGTGATTTCAGGTAATTTCTGGCTGAAATTGAGGGACTTGAGCAAAACTCTGAAAAAGGCTGACAAAAGGACTGCTGATGCTGTTGGAATCTGACCTCCCTGCACTCAAAATGGATTTTCTGGAGCTACAGAACTCCAATTGGCGCGCTCTCAACGGGGTTGGAAAGTAGACATCCAGAGCTTTCCAGCAATATATAATAGTCCATACTTTGTTCGGAAATTGACGACGTAACTTGGCGTTGAACGCCAAGTACATGCTGCTGTCTGGAGTTAAACGCCAGAAAAACGTCATGATCCGGAGTTGAACGCCCAAAACACGTCATAACTCGGAGTTCAACTCCAAGAGAAGCCTCAGCTCGTGGATTGATCAAGCTCAGCCCAAGCATACACCAAGTGGGCCCCGGAAGTGGATTTATGCATCAATTACTTACTCATGTAAACCCTAGGAGCTAGTTTATTATAAATAGAACATTTAACTATTGTATTAGATATCTTTTGACAGTTTAATCTTGGGACGTCTAGTTCTCAGATCATGGGGGCTGGCCATTCGGCCATGCCTGAACCTTTCACTTATGTATTTTCAACAGTGGAGTTTCTGCACACCATAGATTAAGGGTGTGGAGCTCTGCTGTACCTCAAGTTTCAATACAATTACTATTACTTTCTATTCAGTTCTCTTTTATTCTTATTCCAAGATATACGTTGCACAACACTTTGATGAATGTGATGATCCGTGACACTCATCATCATTCTCACCTATGAACGCGCGTGATTGACAACCACTTCCGTTCTACCTTAGGCCGGGCGCATATCTCTTAGATTCCCCAACAGAATCTTCGTGGTATAAGCTAGATAGATGGCGGCATTCATGGGGATCCGGAAAGTCTAACCTTGTCTGTGGTATTCCGAGTAGGATCCTGGGAATCCGGAAAGTCTAACCTTGTCTGTGGTATTCTGAGTAGGATTCCGGTATTGAATGACTGTGACGAGCTTCAAACTCCTGAAGGCTGGGCGTTAGTGACAGACGCAAAAGAATGAATGGATTCTATTCCAACCTGATTGAGAACCGACAGATGATTAGCCGTGCTGTGACAGAGCATTTGGAACGTTTTCACTGAGAGGATGGGATGTAGCTATCAACCAAGGGTAATGCCTCCAGACGATTAGCCGTGCAGTGACAGCGCATAAGACCATTTTCCCGAGAGGATTGAAAGTAGCTATTGATGATAGTGATGCCCTACATACAGCTTGCCATGGAAAGGAGTAAGAAGGATTGGAAGAGAGAGTAGTGAAGCAGAGTTTCAAGAGGAGCACAGCATCTCCATACACCTATCTGAAATTCCCACTCTTGAATTACATAAGTATTTCTATCCCTTTTATTTTCTTTTTATATTTGATTTTCTAAATTCCATAATTTTATCCTCCTAACTGGGATTTACAAGATGACCATAGCTTGCTTCATACCAACAATCTCTGTGAGATCGACCCTTACTCGCGTAAGGTTTATTACTTGGACGACCCAGTACACTTGTTGGTTAGTTGAACGAAGTTGTGAATTCAAATAAAGCCAATTATTAAACTTCATACAAGTACAAAGAACATGTGATCACAATTTCGTCCACCAAGTTTTTGGCGCCGTTGCCGCGGATTGTTTGAGTATGGACAACTGACGGTTCATCTTGTTGCTCAGATTAGGTAATTTTCTTTTCAAAAAGTTTTCTAAAATCTTTCAAAAATATTTTTTTATTATTTTCATTTTTTTAATATAATTTTTGAAAAAAATAATAAAAATACTAAAAAATCATAAAATCATAAAAATAAAAAATATTTTGTGTTTCTTGTTTGAGTCTTGAGTCAACTTTTAAGTTTGGTGTCAATTGCATGCTTTAAAAATTTTTCTTGCATTTTTCGAAAATTCATGCATTCATGGTGTTCTTCATGATCTTCAAGTTGTTCTTAACAAGTCTTCTTGTTTGATCTTAATGTATTCTTGCTTTGTGTTGTTTGTTGTTTTTCATATGCATTTTTCGTTTGTTAGAGTCCATGCATTAAAGATTTCTAAGTTTGGTATCTTGCATGTTTTCTTTGCATTAAAAATTTTTCAAAAATATGTTCTTGATGTTCATCATGATCTTCAAAGTGTTCTTGGTGTTCATCTTGACATTCATAGTGTTCTTGCATGTATCATGTGTTTTGATCCAAAATTTTTATGTTTTGGGTCATAATTGTGTTTTTCACTCTCATAAAAAAAAATTTCAAAAATAAAAAAATATCTTATCTTTTTAAATCTTATCTTTTTAAAATCTTTTTCAAAAAATCATATCCTTTCCATTTTTTTTCATCATTTTCGAAAATTTCAAAAATCTTTTTTAAAAATTTTTTAAAATCTTTTTCTTATCTTTAGCTCATATTTTCGAAAATTACATCATCAATTAATGTTTTGATTCAAAAATTTCAAGTTTGTTACTTTCTTGTTAAGAAAGATTCAAACTTTAAGTTCTAGAATCATATCTTGCGATTTCTTGTGAGTCAAGTCATTAATTGTGATTTTAAAATTCAAATCTTTTTCAAAACTAATTTCAATCATATCTTTTTAAAACCATATCTTTTAAAATCATATCTTTTCAAAAATATCTTTTCAATCTTATCTTTTCAAAAATCATATCTTTTTATCATATCTTTTATATCATATCTTTTTCAAAATTTTATCTTTTTCAAAAATTTGATTTTAAAATATCTTAACTAACTTCTTATCTTCTTATCTTTTCAAATTTGATTTTAATATCTTTTTCAACTAACTAATTAATTTTTTTGTTTGTTTCTTATCTTTTTCAAAACCACCTAACTACTTTTCCCTCTTCAATTTTCGAAAATATCTCACCTCTTTTTCAAAAATTCTTTTTAATTAACTAATTGTTTCATGTTTTAATTTTAATTATATTTTATCTCTAATTTTCGAAAGTTACTAACCTCCTTTTTCAAAATTATTTTCGAAATTTCCCTTCTCTTTTCTTCTTCTATTTAATTATTTAATTACTAACACTTCTCTTCACCTCTCTTCATCCAAAAATTCGAATCTCCTTCTTCATTCTTCTACCCCTTTCCTCTTCTACTAACATAAAGGAATCTCTATACTGTGACATAGAGGATTCCTCTTCTTTTCTTGTTTTCTTCTCTTTCATATGAGCAGGAACAAGGATAAAGGCACTCTTGTAGAAATTGATCCAGAACCTGAAAGGACTCTGAAGAGAAAATTAAGAGAAGCTAAATTACAACAATCCAGAAACAACCTTTCAGAAATTTTCGAACAAGAGAAGGAGATGGCAGCCGAAAATAATAATAATGCAAGGAGAATGCTTGGTGACTTCACAAAGCCAACGTCCAAATTTGATGGAAGAAGCATCTCCATTCCTGCCATTGGAGCCAACAACTTTGAGCTGAAACCTCAGCTAGTTGCATTAATGCAACAAAACTGCAAGGTTTATGGACTTCCATCTGAAGATCCTTATCATTTTTTAACTGAGTTCTTGCAGATCTGTTAGACTGTAAAGACGAATGGAGTTGATCCTGAAGTCTACAGACTCATGCTTTTCCCTTTTGCTGTAAGAGACAGAGCTAGAATATGGTTGGATTCACAACCCAAGGATAGCCTGGACTCCTGGGATAAGCTGGTCACTGCCTTCTTGGATAAATTCTTTCCTCCTCAAAAGCTGAGCAAGCTGAGAGTGGATGTTCAAACCTTCAAACAAAAAGATGGTGAATCCCTCTATGAAGCTTGGGAAAGATACAAGCAGCTGACCAAAAGATGTCCATCTGACATGTTCTCAGAATGGACCATATTAGATATATTCTATTATGGTCTCTCTGAATTTTCGAAAATATCATTGGACCATTCTGCAGGTGGATCTATTCACCTGAAGAAAATGCCTGAAGAGGCTCAAGAACTCATTGACATGGTTGCAAACAACCAGTTCATGTACACATCTGAGAGGAATTCCGTGAATAATGGGATACCTCAGAAGAAAGGAGTTCTTGAAATTGATGCTCTGAATGCCATATTGGCTCAGAACAAAGTGTTGACTCAACAGGTCAACATGATCTCTCAAAATCTGAATGGATGGTAACATGCATCCAACAGTACTAGAGAGGCAGCTTCTGAAGAAGCTTATGATCCTGAGAACCCTGCCATGGCAGAGGTTAATTACATGGGTGAACCTTATGGAAACACCTATAACTCATCATGGAGAAATCATCCAAATTTCTCATGGAAGGATCAACAAAAACCTCAACAAGGTTTTAACAATAGTGGACGCAATAGGCTGAGCAATAGTAAGCCATATCCATCATCTTCTCAGCAACAGACAGAGAATTCTGAACAAAACACTTCTAATTTAGCCAATATAGTCTCTGATCTGTCAAAGGCCACTTTCAGTTTCATGAATGAAACAAGATCCTCCATTAGAAATTTGGAGGCACAAGTGGGCCAGCTGAGTAAGAAAGTCATTGAAACTCCTCCCAGTATTCTCCCAAGTAATACAGAAGAGAATCCAAAAGGAGAGTGCAAGGCCATTGATGTGATCAATGTGGCCGAATGCACAAGGGAGGAAGAGGACGAAAATCCTAGTGAGGAAGACCTCCTGGGACGTCCCTCAAGCAAGAAGGAGTTTCCTATTAAGGATCCACAGGAATCTGAGGCTCATATAGAGACCATAGAGATTCCATTAAATCTCCTTCTGCCATTCATGAGCTCTGAAGACTATTCTTCCTCTGAAGAGGATGAAGATGTGACTGGAGAGCAAGTTGCTCAATACTTAGGAGCTATCATGAAGCTGAATGCCAAGTTGTTTGGTAATGAGACCTGGGAAAGTGAACCTCCCTTGCTCATTAGTGAACTGGATTCTTGGATTCAGAAAACTCTACCTCAAAAGAAACAAGATCCTAGCAAGTTCTTAATACCTTGCACCATAGGCACCATGAACTTTGCAAAAGCTCTGTGTGATCTGGGGTCAGGAATAAATCTTATGCCACTCTCTGTAATGGAGAAGCTAGGGATCATTGAGGTACAACCTGCCTTGTTCTCATTACAATTGGCAGATAAGTCATTGAGACAAGCTTATGGATTAGTAGAGGACGTGCTAGTAAAGGTTGAAGGCCTTTACATCCCTGCTGACTTCATAATCTTAGACACTAGGAAGGAAAAGGATGAATGCATCATCCTTGGAAGACCTTTCCTGGCCACAGCAGAAGCTGTGATAGATGTCAACAGAGGTGAATTAGTCCTTCAATTGAATGGGGACTACCTTGTGTTTAAGGCACATGGCCATCCCTCTGTGACAAAAGAGAGTAAGCATGAAGAGCTTCTCTCAGCTCAGAGTCAAGAAGAGCCCCCACAGTCAAACTCTAAGTTTGGTGTTGGGAGGCCACAACCAAACTCTAAGTTTGGTGTTAAGATCCCATATCCAAACTCTAAGTTTGGTGTGGGCAACTATACAACATTGACCTGATCACCTTGTGGCTCCATGAGAGCCACTGTCAAGCTATTGACATTAAAGAAGCGCTTGTTGGGAGGCAACCCAATTTTATCTAATTTTTATTTTATTATATTTTATTGTTATTTTATGTTTTATTAGGTACATGATCATGAGGAGTCACGAAAAAATCATAAAAATTAAAAACAGAATCAAAAACAGCAGAAGAAAAAAATCACACCCTGGAGGACGCACAGGCTGGCGTTCAACGCCAGTAAGGTGCATCTGGCCGGCATTCAACGCCAGAACAGAGCACCATTCTGGCGCTGAACGCCAGGAATGTGCCCAGAGAAGAAAAGCTGGCGCTGAACGCCAGCAACAAGCATGAAACTGGCGTTCAACGCCAGAAACATGCTTTACATGGGCGTTGAACACCCAGAACGTGCACCAATGGGCGTTTAAATGCCAGAATGGTGTGCCAAGGCATTTTACATGCCTATTTGATGCAGGGATGGAATTCCTTGACACCTCAGGACCTGTGGACCCCACAGGATCACCTCAGGATCTGTGGACCCCACAGGATCCCCACCTACCATATTCCCACCTTACCTCCTAATCCTATTTTACTCTTCCCCATGTCACACTTCCCAACAACTTCAATCTCTGAATCTCTCTTCCCAATAAACACTCTTTCCCAAAACCCTTCACCATTCACATCCATCCACTCTTCCCCATAAGCCCCACCTCCCTTCAAAAATTCAAAACCAATTTCCCACCCATTCCCACCCTAAATAGCCGAACACAACCCCCCTCTCCCTATAAATACCCTTCCATTCTACTTCATTTTCACACAACACAACCCCTTCTTCTTCACTTGGCCGAACCTTCACCTCTCCCTCTCTACCATCTTCTCTTCTTCTTCTTCTTCTTCTCTTCTTTCTTTTATTGCTCGAGGACGAGCAAAATTTTAAGTTTGGTGTGGTAAAAGCATAAGCTTTTTTTTGTTTTTCCATTACCAATGGCACCTAAAGCCGGAGTATCCTCTAGAAAAGGAAAAGGGAAGACAAAAGCTTCCACCTCCGAGTCATGGGAGATGGAAAGATTCATCTCTAAGAGCCATCAAGACCACTTCTATGATGTTGTGGCAAAGAAGAAGGTGATCCCTGAGGTCCCTTTCAAGCTTAAAAAGAATGAGTATCCGGAGATCCGACATGAAATCCAAAGAAGAGGTTGGGAAGTCCTAGCCAACCCTATGCAACAAGTCAGAATCTTAATGGTTCAAGAGTTCTATGCCAATGCATGGATCACTAGGAACCATGATCAAAGTATGAACCCGAGTCCAACGAATTATCTCACAATGGTTCGGGGGAAATACTTAGATTTTAGTCTGGAAAATGTGAGGTTGGCGTTTCACTTGCCCATGATGCAAGAAGATGAACGCCCCTACACTAGAACGGTCAACTTTAATCAAAGGTTGGACCAAGTCCTTATGGACATATGTGTGGAAGGAGCTCAATGGAGGAAGACTCCAAAGGCAAGCCAGTCCAACTAAGAAGACTGGACCTCAAGCCTGTGGCTAGAGGATGGTTGGAGTTCATTCAACGCTCCATCATTCCTACTAGCGACCGATCTGAAGTTACTGTGGATCGGGCCATCATGATTCATGGCATCATGATTGGAGAGGAAGTAGAAGTTCATGAGGTCATCTCCAATGAAATCTACAAAATAGCCGACAAGCCCTCACCTATGGCACGGCTAGCTTTTCCTCATCTTATTTGCCATCTATGTTACTCAGCTGGAGTCATCATAGAAGGAGACATCCTCAGTGAAGAGGATAAGCCCATCACCAAAAAGAGGATGGAACAAGCAAGAGAAGCCCTTCACGGTTCTCAAGAGATGCATGAGGAAGCTCATCATCAAGAAATCCCTGAGATGCCTCAAGGGATGCACTTTCCTCCCAACAACTATTGGGAGCAACTCAATACCTCCTTAGAAGATTTGAGCCACAATGTGGAACAATTAAGGGTGGAACATCATGAGCACTCCATCATTCTCCAAGAAATAAGAGAAGATCAAAGAGCAATGAGGGAGGAGCAACAAAGGCAAGGAAGGGACATAGAAGAGCTTAAGAACATCATTGGTCCTTCAAGAAAAAGACGCCACTAAAGGTGGATTCATTCCTTGTTCTTTATTTCTTTCTATTTTCGGTTTTTAATGTGATGTTTATCTGTGTTTTATGTCTCTACTTCATGATCATTAGTATGTAGTAACCATGTCTTAAAGCTATGAATAAATTCCATTAATCCTTCACCTCTCTTAAAAGAAAAATGTTTTAATTCAAAAGAACAAGAAGTACATGAATTTCGAATTTATCCTTGAATTTAATTTAATTATATTGATGTGGTGACAATACATTTTGTTTTCTGAATGAATGCTTGAACAGTGCATATGTCTTTTGATCTTGTTGTTTATGAATGTTAAAATTGTTGGCTCTTGAAAGAATGATGAACAAGGAGAAATGTTATTGATGATCTAAAAATCATGAAATTGATTCTTGAAGCAAGAAAAAGCAGTGAAGAAGCAAAAGCTTGAAAAAAAATATGGCGAAAAAAAAATATAGAAAGAAAAAGAAAAAGCAAGCAGAAAAAGCCAATAGCCCTTAAAACCAAAAGGCAAGGGTAAAAGGATCCAAGGCTTTGAGCATTAATGGATAGGAGGGCCCAAGGAAATAAAATCCAGGCCTAAGCGGCTAAATCAAGCTGTCCCTAACCATGTGCTTGTGTCATGAAGGTCCAAGTGAAAAGCTTGAGACTGAGTGGTTAAAGTCGTGATCCAAAGCAAATAGTGTGTGCTTAAGAGCTCTGGACACCACTAACTAGGGACTCTAGCAAAGCTGAGTCACAATCTGAAAAGGTTCACCCAGTTATGTGTCTGTGGCATTTATGTATCCGGTGGTAATACTGGAAAACAAAGTGCTTAGGGCCACGGCCAAGACTCATAAGTAGCTGTGTTCAAGAATCAACATGCTTAACTAGGAAAGTCAATAACACTATCCGAAATTCTAAGTTCCTAGAGAAGCTAATCATTCAAAACTTCAAAGGAAAAAGTGAGATGCCAAAACTGTTCAGAAGCAAAAAGCTACAAGTCCCGCTCATCTAATTAGAATTAATATTCATTGATACTTTGAAATTTATAGTATATTCTCTTCTTTTTATCCTAATTGATTTTCAATTGCTTGGGGACAAGCAACAATTTAAGTTTGGTGTTGTGATGAGCAGATAATTTATACGCTTTTTGGCATTGTTTTTAGGTAGTTTTTAGTAAGTTCAAGCTACTTTTAGGGATGTTTTCATTAGTTTTTATGTTAAATTCATATTTCTGGACTTTACTATGAGTTTGTGTGTTTTTCTATGATTTCAGGTAATTTCTGGCTGAAATTGAGGGACTTGAGCAAAACTCTGAAAAAGGCTGACAAAAGGACTGCTGGTGCTGTTGGAATCTGACCTCCCTGCACTCAAAATGGAGTTTCTGGAGCTACAGAACTCCAATTGGCGCGCTCTCAACGGCGTTGGAAAGTAGACATCCAGAGCTTTCCAGCAATATATAATAGTCCATACTTTGTTCGGAAATCGACGACGTAACTTGGCGTTGAACGCCAAGTACATGCTGCTGTCTGGAGTTAAACGCCAGAAAAACGTCATGATCTGGAGTTGAACGCCCAAAACACGTCATAACTCGGAGTTCAACTCCAAGAGAAGCCTCAGCTCGTGGATTGATCAAGCTCAGCCCAAGCATACACCAAGTGGGCCCCGGAAGTGGATTTATGCATCAATTAATTACTCATGTAAACCCTAGGAGCTAGTTTATTATAAATAGAACATTTAACTATTGTATTAGATATCTTTTGACAGTTTAATCTTGGGACGTCTAGTTCTCAGATCATGGGGCTGGCCATTCGGCCATGCCTGAACCTTTCACTTATGTATTTTCAACAGTGGAGTTTCTGCACACCATAGATTAAGGGTGTGGAGCTCTGCTGTACCTCAAGTTTTTCAATACATTACTATTACTTTCTATTCAGTTCTCTTTATCTTATTCCAAGATATACGTTGCAACACTTTGATGAATGTGATGATCCGTGACACTCATCATCATTCTCACCTATGAACGCGCGTGATTGACAACCACTTCCGTTCTACCTTAGCCGGGCGCAATCTCTTAGATTCCCCAACAGAATCTTCGTGGTATAAGCTAGATAGATGGCGGCATTCATGGGGATCCAGAAAGTCTAACCTTGTCTGTGGTATTCCGAGTAGGATCCTGGAATCCGGAAAGTCTAACCTTGTTTGTGGTATTCCGAGTAGGATTCCGGTATTGAATGACTGTGACGAGCTTCAAACTCCTGAAGGCTGGGCGTTAGTGACAGACGCAAAAGAATCAATGGATTCTATTCCAACCATGATTGAGAACCGACAGATGATTAGCCGTGCTGTGACAGAGCATTTGGAACGTTTCACTGAGAGGATGGGATGTAGCTATCAACCAAGGGTGATGCCTCCAACGATAGCCGCAGTGACAGCGCATAGGACCATTTTCCCGAGAGGATTGAAAGTAGCCATTGTGATAGTGATGCCCTACATACAGCTTGCCAGGAAAGGAGTAAGAAGGATTGGAAGAGAGAGTAGTGAAGCAGAGTTTCAAGAGGAGCACAGCATCTCCATACACCTATCTGAAATTCCCACTCTTGAATTACATAAGTATTTCTATCCCTTTTATTTTCTTTTTATATTTGATTTTCTAAATTCCATAATTTTATCCTCCTGACTGGGATTTACAAGATGACCATAGCTTGCTTCATACCAACAATCTCTGTGGGATCGACCCTTACTCGCGTAAGGTTTATTACTTGGACGACCCAGTACACTTGCTGGTTAGTTGAACGGAGTTGTGAATTCAAATAAAGCCAATTATTAAACTTCATACAAGTACAAAGAACATGTGATCACAATTTTGTCCACCACTTGTCCTCAAGCAACAATTAGAACCGTGGCTATGGGGCTAAGATAGATCATGAATGTCTTACACAATGAAACATTAGTAGCACATGTGTTTCAAGTAAGCAAAATTAAAGATAACAATTAAGGCACAAGAGACAGAGACATTTTGATTGCAAACTTAAGAAGGTGGAGCACATACATTGCATAAAAGATAAGTGGCACACCAAACTTAGTGTGACACTTTCACTTGGAATTAATGCAAGTATCTAGTAAAGATTAGAAACAAATTTTGTTGCATAGCAACACCAAACTTAGAATGCAATCATATGTCAATTTATTTGAATTAAAACTAAGCAAATGAAACTGTTGTATGTTAAATACAATCACCAAGCTAAGAATCTGTCATGAATAAGGATCTCTTGGTAATGTTTAACAAAAACGTTAATAAGCAAACTAAATGAAAGCATTTAAAGATAGAAAAATAACTAAAGCAAGTAGAATGCAAAAGTGTCAAATCAAAAGAGAAAACTAAAACTGCAGAGGCATTATGATTATGCAGACAAGTAGTTTGCTTGAATAAATTGCATAGAAAATAATGGCACACCAAACTTAGAATCTTGGTGTGTCACTCTCATTTTGATTTGATGCAATCATCCAAAAAGATTGAAAATAATTTGTTGCAAGCCACCAAACTTAAATGTAACCATATGCCAATTTATTGATTTAAATAAAACAAAGAACGAAAACAAAGCAAGAAGAGAAATTATACCTATGTTGACATGTTGTTCACTTTCTTCCTCTTCTTCCAGTTTGTTAATAGGAATGACCTTAAGGGGGGAGAAGATTCAGCTAGTGTCCCCTGTCTTGGCCTCTCCTCAGCAAGCTTTCTTTTGTTAATGGCTTGATTGAGCTTGCTTGCTGGATCAGGGGGAGGATTGCTTGTGGTTGACCCCTTTTTCTTCATGAATATTGTCCTTGGTAGCTTGGTCCACAATCCTCTTCTTGGTGCTTTTGTTAATTGCCTTCACTTCCTTGAATCCAAGTCTTGGTGGTTGTGTGATTGTTGGAGTCTTCTTTTCATCAAAAGCCTCTTGAATTGGTGGTTCTATGAGCCCTTCCTTTTTGCACTTCTCTGTTTCAGTTGAGTGTGATTTCTCTTGAGTGTCTGTCTCACGTTCTTGCTTTTCCACTTCCTCTTTTACACTCAACATTTGCTTTAATAGCTCTTCCATAGAGGAGGTTTGTTGATCTTCCCAAGATTTCTTCATCTCCTCTTCATATTTTTCGATCACAGATTCAAGGGATGTTTGTGAGGGTTGTGAATGTTCATGTTCCTTTATCACCTCAAGTTCAATTTCATTCTCAACCACCTCATTCTTTATTTAAATTTCACTTGACACATGGACCTTTTGTTCTTTTTTTTCCACTTCCTCACCCACAAATTGGTCCATCCTCACTGCTTGGCAACCCGAAGTGTTTCCTTATTGCTCTAAGTGCCCATCTATTTTCTCAAAAGGCTCTCTCGTTTCTTCAATATTGTTCTTGTCTTTCCAAGAGTTCTCTGGACTTTTGAGGAGGTCCTCAGCTACTAGCTTAAGAGATGAAGGTTGAGAGAAGTTTTGTGGATATGGATGTGTTTGTGGTGAGGTTTGTTTTGAGTGGTATGAATGAATCTTGTGATTGTGGAATAAGTTTTGTGGTTGGTGAATGAATTTTGTGGATGATGAATTGAATTGTATGAATTTTGGAAGAATTTTGTGTGTTGAGGCAAACTCAAGTGGTGAAGAATTTTGATATGAAAAATTTGGAGGTGAGGTGGATAATTAAGAGGTGATGGCTCTTGATAAGTGGAATATGGGCTCTCAAATGCTTTCTGATTTTGCTCCTCCCAGGCACAATTTGAAGAATTGTTGAAATCATCATAGTATGGGCAATCTTGTAGTCCTTGGGAGGAATCTTGCATGAATTTATTGCAAGCATAATCAAGAGATTCTCTTGATGAATAGCATTTGGAGAATTAAAATTTCCTTCCCAGCCATAGTTTGTGTCAATGTCATAACAGCATGGTGCACTTTGTGGCTCTGGGAGAAAAATCATTTCACTTGATTGTTCACACTCTTGTTGATATGCCCAAGCACCATGAGGGTAATGACATAAATCATTTTGTGGTTCTGAACAACATCTCATGTGATTAGCTTGATCAATTGTGGCTCTGGAGCCAAATCTCCATGGATTGGAGTGCTCAGAATTTGCAATTTCTTGGCGATACTCCCAGCCACCATTAGAATAATGACTTGAATCATTTTGTGGTGGTGAGAAATATCCCATATGATTCTCTTGCTCATCTTGTGGTTCTGAAGCATATCTCCAAGAATTGGAGTGCTCAGGATCTGTAATTTCTTGGTGATATTCCTAACCACCATTAAATAGTCAATTGGTGATGGTGGGTGATATCCCAGAAAATTTGTTTGATCACAAGATGAGTTGAACTCCATTTGAATTTCGTAAAACACCACACCAAATAAAATTGAAACTCATGTCAGAGAGAAGAATTTCTTAGTGAGGCAATAACTCAAACACCTTAGTGTCAAAAAGGAAATCAAAAAAAAATTAAAAGAACTGCACAAAGCAAAAAAAGAAATGCTTAATCTAAACTACCATTCCTTAATCATGTCAATCTTTTCCAATCCCCGGCAACGGCGCCAAAACTTGATACGTAAAAATGATTTTCACGTATTTACCGGCAGTATACCGGGTCGTATCAAGTAAAAAACTCACAAGAGCGCTTAATCTAAACTACCATTCACTTAATCATTGTCAATCTTTTCCAATCCCCGGCAACGGCGCCAAAAACTTGATACGTAAAAATGATTTTCACGTATTTACCGGCAAGTATACCGGGTCGTATCAAGTAATAAAACTCACTAAGAGTGAGGTCGATCCCACGGAGATTGGTAGATTAAGCAACTTTAGTTAAATGGTAGATTTAGTCAAGCAAACATGGTTTTGATTTCATGAGATTTGTGATTTTTGAACATAATTGCAAAAATTTAAATGGCAAGTAATTTAAAGAACTAGAATATAGAAAGAAAATGAAAACAAATAACTGAAACTTAAAATGCAAGAAACTTAAATGACATTAAAGATAAATTGCAAGAAAGTAAAGATTGCAGAAACTTAAAGAGCATAAGAACAAAGAGCAAGAAATAAAGAGACAGAATGTAGATGACAAGAATAACAGATTTCAGGAATGTAGAAGGGAATTGGGTGATGGGTAGTCAAACAACTAAGAGCAAAAGAAATGAGAATTAATGATAGAGAGAATCATTAGGGATCAGAGATGCAAATTCTCATGAATTGATATTGATCAATTCCTTCTCAATCATGGGTATAGATCCATGGCAAGTGGGTAATTGAATCCCAATCTCTTGGTGATCCAATTTCTCTCAACATAACCAATTGCCACTCTCGTGATCTAATTGTTCATGAGAAGAGATGAAGTTCAATTTCTAATCCAAGCCACACAATTTCCAGAATCTCAACTTAGGGAGGTTACATCTCACATACCAACCAAAGTGTATTGATTAAGGAGATTATGAAAGGATGAACTCTAAACTGAACTATGTGGTTCATTTCTCAAATTCACCACACAATTCATATAGATTAACCCCTCTCTTGGATTAACCACTTGAATTGAGAAGGAGAAGATGATTTATCAATGTATTCAAACAAGCAGAGCTCTTCCCCCTAATGAAAGTGGGGTTTAGTGAATCATAGCTCCAATTGAAAACTAAATTGCATGAAACTAAAGTGCATGAAAATAAAGAGTGAGACTTCAAAATAGAAATTGAGAATTCAAGAATTCATAGATGAAAACTACAAATTAAACTACACTACTACTAAGGAAGAAGAGAAGGGGAAGTGAAGAAGAGTGTATGAAGGGGAGGGGTCCGAAGACCCACTCTCAATGGAGTATGCCAATTCACAGAATTTCAAATTGGTCTCCTCCGTATCCCTTCAATCCAACACCCTTAATGCTATGAAACTATGGCCTTTATATAGGCTTTTCTAAATTACAAATTGAAATGAAATTAAAAGCAAATTACAATTAAATGAAAATCAACTATTCTAGATGATTCTTGTGGCCTTGATTGGTTGAGATTTATGGGCTTTGCTTGCTTGAGGTTGGATTAGCTAGCTTCTAAATGAAATTGTAGCACCAAGTTAAAAACAGAGAACTTGTGCGCATGTCTTGGCAATTCTGGCCCAATGGAGCACGTTTTTGGCCAACACGCCTATGTAAACGCACGTTGGCAACGTGCTCATGGATTTCCTGGGCTGGGAGTTTTGTGCTGGGCGTTGTTAGCCCAAGTTGTTGCTAACAACTTGGCTTTTCTTCTTTTTGGCTCAACTTTCATGCTTAATGTTGCCCAGAATTTGAGTGTCAATCCTCTGCTTCAATATGGACTATCATACATCATTGGAAATCTCAGAGTGTCTTCTTTCCAATGCCACTAGAATCACCTCATTTGGACCTTTCAAGCTCAAGTTATGCTCCATTGAAGAGAGCAAGGTCAAGCTGCCTTGGTTGGGCGTTATTACCAAACACTCCACCAATAACGCCCATGACAACGCCTCTAACCCAGATTTCTTGGCCTGGGCGTTGTTGCCCAAGTTGCCAAGGAACACGCCAGGCCATTTTAGCCTTGGCAACGTGTTCGACCACCCTTCCTTGGCCCATTCATGCTTTCTTGAATTTCAACCTCATTTCCTTGTTTTTGGGGTCTAAAGATGACTCTGATTAGAGCTTTCATTTCATGCTTCACTATAGATCATTATATATCGTTGAAAAGTTCAGAATGTCATCTTTCCAATGCAACTGGAAGCACTAAATTTGGATCTCTATAACTCAAGTTATGCTCCATTGAAGATGACAAGGTCAGGCTGCCAGGGTTGCCGGCGTTTTTGACAAACACGCCTTCACATTCTCAAGTTGGCAACGTGGGTTACCTTCTAAGGCTGCTAAGCTTCGCAGGCGTTGCTAGAAAACACGCCTTCACCTTCCCCAAGTTGGCAACGTGGGTTATGCCTCCCAGGGAGCCAAATTTTAGCAAGGGCGTTGCCAACTTGGATTCCAAGTTGCCAACGTGTTTAGTTTCTGAGGTTCCAAATGAAGCCAGCTTTTGAAGCTTCAAACGAATGTCAAACCCCATGATGTATGGTTGGAAAGCTCGTGATGTCTACTTTCCAATGCCACTGGAATCACTTCCTTTGGAGCTTTGTAGCTCAAGTTATGCATCCTTGAAGAAGGTAAGGTCAAGCTGCCAGGTTTGCTGGAGTTGTTGCTGAACACGCACCCTTTCTTCCAAGTTGGCAACGTGCTGGCTTATTTGTTGGCCCAGAATCTTGTCCCTAGCATTATTGATGAACACGCCAGTTCATTCCCAAGTTGGCAACGCTATCGAGCTCATGCGTTGTCAAGGAACACGCCTTCAGAATTTGGCGTTGCCAACGTGCTTCACACCCTTCCTACCCAAGCCTTCTTGCTGCTGGCGTTGTCACCAAACACGCCCTTGTTGGTGGCATTGGCAACTTTTTTGAGGCTTCAAATTCACCTTCCAGGGCTACTTGGCGTTATTGCCAAACACTCAAGTGATAATGCACGTTGGCAACGCCCAAGTCTCTTCCTCCTTGCCAAGCTTCCTATGTCCCCAATCTTTCTTGCTCAAATTCTTCTTCCTTCATCACCTAACATAAACCAAGGAAACATCCTCAAAGTCTTGCCATCTTATGCAATAATTTTCAAGGGAATCATTCACATCAACTTGTTTATAAACTTCTTGAATATTTGCATGAGTTTGGCCAACATTTACCTTGTTCTTGGTGTCTTAATGCATGGAGGTAAAACTCATCAAAATGCTTGTTTATTTCAAAAAAAGTGAATGAAATTAAGCTAAAACTACTTAAACTAACTAGCTAATATAGCAAATATGCAAACGCATCACCTGCTCATATGAAAGAGAAGAGAACAAGAAAATATGGAATCCTCTATGTCACAGTATATATATTCCTTGAGGTGTCAGAGGAAAAGAAAAATAGAAGGAAGAAGTAGAGAATTGAAACTTATCAAGAAAGATGGAGTTCGAATTGTGCATAGAAGGATGTGAGAAGAGGGGAAGAAATTTTCGAAAATTAAGTAAAAACATTTTAAAAACATTTTTGAAAAACACTAATTGATTTTCGAAAACCAAGAGTGGAAAAGAAATCAAGTGATTTTTGAAAAAGATTTTGAAATTAGAAATCAAAAAGATATGATTGAAAACTATTTTGAAAAAGATATGATTAAGAAGATATGATTGAAAAGTTATGGTTTTAAAAAGATATGATTTGAAAAACAATTTAAAAAGATTTGATTTTAAAAATTAATGACTTGGCTAACAAGAAAAGATATGATTCAAACATTAAACCTTTCTCAACAGAAAAGGCAACATACTTGAAATGTTGAATCAAATCATTAATTGATAGCAAGTATTTTTGAAAAAGGAAAGAAATTGATTTTGAAAAAGATTTGATTGAAAAGATATGATTTGAAAAAGATTTGATTTTGAAAAAAATTTTGAAAACTTGAAAAAATTTGAATTAAAAACAGAATCTTCCCTCTTGTGCCATCCTGGCGTTAAATGCCCAGAATGGTGCACATTCTGGCGTTTAACGCCCAAAGCACTACCCTTTTGGGCGTTAAACGCCCAGCCAAGCACCCTGGCTGGCGTTTAAACGCCAGTTTGCCTTCTTCACTGGGCGTTTTTGAACACCCAGCTTTTTCTGTGTAATTCCTCTGCTGTATGTTCTGAATCTTCAATTTTCTGTATTATTGACTTGAAAAGACATAAATTAAAATTTTTTGGATTTTTAATAATGCAACTAAAATCAAATAACAATGCATGCAAGACACCAAACTTAGCAGTTTGTATACTACTGACACTAACAAAATGAGAATGCATATGAGAAACAACAAAACACACAAAACAAGAGAATTTAAAGATCAGAGCAAGAAAATCATCAAGAATGTCTTGAAGATCACTTAAGACACATGAATGAATGCAAGAAGAACAGAAACATGCAATTGACACCAACTTAAAATGAGACACTAGACTTAACAAGAAATATTTTTGGTTTTTATGATTTTGTAATTTTTTTTTTGATTTTTCGAGAATTAAGTGGAAGAAGAAAATAAAGATATCAAAATTCTTAATGAGAATTCCAGGAATCATGCAATGTTAGTCTAAAGCTTTAGTCTAAAGGAATTAGACATGGCTAGCCAAGCTTCAGCAGGACATTGCATTCAAGAGCTAAATTGATGAGAATCAATCAGCTTTGGTGATGATAAGAACATCACCTTGAAACACTAGAATTCATTCTTAAGAACTCTGAAGATAAATACCTAATCTAAGTAACAAGATGAATCGTCAGTTGTCTAAACTCAACAATCCCCAGCAACGGCGCCAAAAACTTGGTGCACAAAATTGTGATCGCTACTTTTCACAACTCAAATAATCCCCGGTAATGAATCCAAAAACTTGGTGCTCAATACCATGGTATAAACACAACTTCGCACAACTAACCAGCAAGTGCACTGGGTCGTCCAAGTAATAAACCTTACGCGAGTAAGGGTCGATCCCACGGAGATTGTTGGTATGAAGCAAGCTATGGTCACCTTGTAAATCTCAGTCAGGCAGATTCAAATGGTTATGAATGATATATGAATAAAGCATAAAGATAGAGATAGAGATACTTATGTAATTCATTGGTGAGAACTTCAGATAAGCGAATGGAGATGCTTTGTCCCTTCCGTCTCTCTACTTTCCTACTGTCTTCATCCAATCCTTCTTACTCCTTTCCATGGCAAGCTGTATGTTGGGCATCACCGTTGTCAGTGGCTACAATCCCGTCCTCTCAGTGAAAATGTTCAACGCACCCTGTCACGGCACGGCTATTCATCTGTCGGTCCTCAATCAGGTTGGAGTAGAATCCATTGATTCTTTTGCGTCTGTCACTAACGCCCAGCCTTCAGGAGTTTGAAGCTCGTCACAGTCATTCAATCATTGAATCCTACTCAGAATACCACAGACAAGGTTTAGACCTTCCAGATTCTCTTGAATGCTGCCATCAATTCTAGCTTATACCACGAAGATTCCGATTAAAGAATCCAAGAGATAAACATTCAAGCCTTGTTTACTTGTAGAACGGAGGTGGTTGTCAGGCACTCGTTCATAAGTGAGAATGATGATGAGCGTCACATAATCATTACATTCATCATGTTCTTGGGTACGAATGAATATCTTGGAATAAGAACAAGCTGAATTGAATAGAAGAACAATAGTAATTGCATTAATACTCGAGGTACAGCAGAGCTCCACACCTTAATCTATGGTGTGTAGAAACTCCACCGTTGAAAATACATAAGAACAGGGTCTAGGCATGGCCGAATGGCCAGCCTCCCAATACATGATCAAAAGACTCAAAATGATCAAGGATCCAAAGATTCAAAGATCTAAAGATGATCAAAGATCCAAGGATGAAAAATACAATAGCAAAAGGTCTTATTTATAAAGAACTAGTAGCCTAAGGTTTACAGAAATGAGTAAATGACAGAAAAATCCACTTCCGGGCCCACTTGGTGTGTGCTTGGGCTGAGCATTGAAGCATTTTCGTGTAGAGACTCTTCTTGGAGTTAAACGCCAGCTTTTGTGCCAGTTTGGGCGTTTAACTCCCATTCTTGTGCTAGTTCCGGCGTTTAACGCCGGGCATTCTTGAGATGATTTTGAACGCCGATTTGGGCCATCAAATCTCGGGCAAAGTATGGACTATTATACATTGCTGGAAAGCCCAGGATGTCTACTTTCCAACGCCGTTGAGAGCACGCAAATTGGGCTTCTGTAGCTCCAGAAAATCCACTTCGAGTGCAGGGAGGTTAGAATCCAATAGCTTCTGCAGTCCATTTCAGTCTCTGAATCAGATTTTTGCTCAGGTCCCTCAATTTCAGCCAGAAAATACCTGAAATCACAGAAAAACACACAAACTCATAGTAAAGTCCAGAAAAGTGAATTTTAACTAAAAACTAATAAAAATATACTAAAAACTAATTAAAACGTACTAAAAACATACTAAAAACAATGCCAAAAAGTGTACAAATTATCCGCTCATCAGTTAGTATAATGCCTTTGTCTGTATATGATGTTTTGAGGCTCCCTCCCTTAAAAAGGTCGGCAGCTCGTTTTGTGTTAGCAGATAAAAGTCTTATTACAGTGGCTGGAGTTACTGAAGATGTATTAGTGGGTATTAAAAGTCTCACTTTCCCCATTGATTTTTACATCCTGGAGATGCCCCAAAATGACTCGGAGAAGCCATCATCAATCCTACTCGGAAGACCTTTCTTGAAGACCTCGAAGTTCAAAATAGATGCTTTTGCAGGAACATACTCTTTTGAAATAGACGGGCGAGTAGTAAGCTTCAATCTGAATGGAGTTATGAAGCATCCTCTAGAAGATCATTCTATCTTCCAGTGTGATATCATAGATGAGACCATAGCTGAAGTTCACCAGGAGGAGTTTGAAAAGAAGTACATAGGACAAGGTCCGAGTGTGGGAAATTCTGAGGACAATGAAAGTAATCTACCACTACCACCAGCTCCAGACAATCCAGAGCCTGATCATGAACAGAAGATAGAATTGAAACCCCTCCCTCCACACCTCAAATATGCTTACCTCAAGGACAAGCAGAAGTTTCCAGTTATTATTGCACGGGACCTCACTTCTGAACAGGAAGAGCAGTTACTTAGTGTGCTGAGGAGGCACAAGAAAGTAATTGGGTGGAGTTTGGCAGACATAGTAGACATCGACCCTCAAATTTGTGAGCACAGAATATTTTTAGAAGAAGGAGCAAGACCCGTTCGTCAACCCCAAAGAAGACTGAACCCCACTATCTTAGAGGTTGTCAAGAATGAAGTGACCAGACTATTAGAGGTAGATATTATCTTCCCCATCTCAGATAGTGAATGGGTGAGCCCAGTACAAGTGGTGCCCAAGAAGTCTGGAGTCACTACAGTGAAGAATGAGCATGGAGAGCTCATAGCAACCAGAGTACAGAACGCCTGGAGGGTCTGCATTGATTATAGGCGTCTCAACCAAGCCACTCGTAAGGATCACTACCCTCTTCCATTCATTGATCAAATGCTAGATCGCCTGTCAGGTAAATCACATTATTGCTTTTTAGATGGTTACACAGGTTACGTCCAGATTCATATATCCCCTGAAGATCAGGAAAAGACTACTTTTACATGTCCTTTTGGGACTTATGCCTATAAGAGAATGCCCTCTGGCTTGTGCAATGCACCAGCTACTTTCCAAAGGTGCATGATGAGTCTTTTCTCTAACCTTCTTGAGGACTGTATGCAGGTTTTTATGGATGATTTTAGTATTTATGGTGATTCCTTTAGCCTTTGCTTGGATAGTTTATCTAGAGTACTAGATAGATGTGTCAGTACAAACCTTGTATTAAATTTTGAAAAATGTCACTTTATGGTAAAACAAGGAATTGTACTAGGACATGTTATGTCTAATACTGGCATTTCTGTAGATCCAGCAAAGGTGGATGTTATTTCTAGTTTGCCTTACCCTTCCTCTGTGAGGGAAGTCCGTTCGTTCCTTGGACATGCAGGTTTTTACCGAAGATTCATTAAGGACTTCAGTAAGGTAGCACTTCCCCTATCCAGGTTACTGCAGAAAGATATCGAGTTCGAGTTCAGCGAGAATTGCAAACAACCGTTTGATAAGCTGAAGACCGCCCTGACTCAAGCTCTAATTGTGAGATGACCTGACTGGAGCCAACCATTCGAAATCATGTGCGATGCTTCCAACCATGCAGTAGGAGCAGCACTGGCTCAACGTGAAGGTAAATATCCTTTTGTCATTGTTTATGCGTCTAAGACTTTAGACACTGTTCAATCTAACTACACTACTAATGAAAAAGAGCTTCTTGCTATTATTTTTGCTCTGGATACATTCCGAGCCTATTTACTGGGTGCTAAGGTAGTAGTGTATTCAGATCATGCAGCTCTAAAGTATTTATTAGCTAAAAAGGAATCCAAACCAAGGCTTATACGTTGGATACTGTTACTACAAGAATTTGATTTAGAAATAAAGGATATGAGTGGTAACCAGAATCTAGTGGCAGACCACTTGAGTCACCTTGAGCACATTAAAGATGACTCCACTCCTATACCTGATAATTTTCCATTTGATAACCTACAAGCAGTATCTGAAGTAGTCCCTTGGTATGCACCTGTCGCTAATTATCTAGTTAGTCGCACTTTTCCTCCAAACTTTACTAAGCACCAAAGAGATAAGCTGAAAAATGAGTCTAAATATTATATATGGGATGACCCATATTTATGGAGATGTGGAGCTGACCAGGTAATTAGAAGGTGTGTGCCTCAATCAGAATTTCAGTCCATTTTAGAGGCCTGCCACTCATCTGAGAGTGGAGGACATTTTGGCCCTCAAAGAACAGCTAGAAAAATCTTAGACTGTGGATTCTGGTGGCCCACTCTTTTTAAAGACGCTACTGAATTTTGTAAATCTTGTCCCCCATGCCAAAGGTTTGGTAATATATCCTAGAGGAATGAAATGCCTCAACAAATTATGTTTTTCTGTAAAATTTTTTATGTTTAGGGCATTGACTTCATGGGTCCATTTCCAAATTCTAATGGCCACCTTTATATACTGTTATATGTAGATTATGTTTCTGAATGGGTGGAAGCAATTCCTACCCGTACTGATGATGCTAACACTGTTGTTTCCTTTGTTAGAAACCATATTATTTATCGCTTTGGATCACCACGGGCAATCGTTAGCGATCAAGGCACCCATTTTTGTAACAGGAGACTAACAGGATTACTGAAGAAGCATGGGATCATTCATAAAGTAGCAACAGCCTATCATCCTCATACTAATGGGCAAGCCGAGGTGTCTAACAGAGAGATAAAGCACATATTACAGAAGATGATCAAACCTCATAGAAGAGACTGGAGCACCAGGCTGCAAGATGCACTCTGGGCATACAGAACAGCATACAAGACACCCATTGGGATGAGTCCTTTTCGCTTAGTCTATGGAAAGGCCTGTCATCTTCCAGTTGAAGTGGAGCACAAAGCTTTTTGGGCAGTAAAGGAATGCAACATGGGATTTGAGAAGGCCGGAGCTGAAAGGAAGTTGCAATTGCAAGAATTGGAGAGCCTTCGCCTAGAAGCTTATGAGAACTCAAGGCTGTACAAGGAGAAAATGAAAGTTGTACATGATCAACAAATCAATAGGAAAGAGTTCCAACCTGGAGAGTTAGTCCTCCTTTACAACTCTAAACTGAGGCTCATGCCAGGCAAGCTGCGATCAAGGTAGGAAGGTCCATATAAAGTCGAGAAGGCTGAGCCGTACGGAGTTTTTCACCTAAGTCACCCTTCAAGCCCTGAACTCATCAAGGTTAATGGACATCGTCTGAAGCTCTACCATGGTGAGAAGGTGATGAAAAATAAGGAGTTAGATATCTTCCTCTTGGAGGATCCACTCGCAACAGAAAACTGAGCTACTAAAGCGTCCAACTTAAGGACGTTAAAGCAAAGTTCTAGGTGGGAGACAACCCACCACGGTATGATCGTTCCTCTTCTTCTCCTTATCTTCCCTCACCTATAACTCTTCTCCGTACTACTGCCTATATCTTGCACCTCATCTGCATTCTGCATTTGCATAAAAAAAGAGAGAGAGAGAGAGAGAAATCGCACGCGACGCGCCTGCGTTACCGATGCGTCCGCATTGCTTAAGCATTGGAAATAAAGAAGATTGGACAGAGAGTTGTGCCGGAATGTGGCTGGAGGTGTGTGACGTCGGAATTTTTGCCAGTATAGAATTTCATAAAAACAGTCGCGTTGTAGATATAGTCTCTAAACCGACAGAAATCCCTTCGTACAAACGTTTGGGTGTCACTAGTAACAAACCCCTTTAAAAATTGTTAACCGAGTATTCAAACCTCGGGTCGTCTTCTCAAGGAACTGCAAGGGGGTATGTTCTTATTATTGGCTATGGAGATTGTGAATTCGGGGTTTCAAGAATGAGGAATAGGTAATATAGATGGCAAGTAAAATAAATGGCAATTAAAATAAATAAATACTGTAAAGCAACTTTTGGCAAGGTGAGAGAAATTAGAAGTCCAACTTAGTTATCTCTCTCAACAATAATAAAAGTTGTATCTTAATTCCACTTAGTTAACCTTTGAAGCAAAGGTAAGTCAAGGGATTAATTAGTTTGACCTTCGAATCCTATTTATTTCTTAAGAAAAAGTTGGGATTATTGAAGTTCAGTTCAATTAGCAAGATAACAATTATCACTTACGCTGAGTTTGATAACTGTTGAGTTACTGATTTCTTAACCAAGGCCAAAAGGGGGAAAAAGTAAATTGTTGGAATAAAATATCTTCAGATCGGAAGCAATGGTAACGTAAATAAAAGCAAGCAATCATAAACTGAAAATACCTCAATTATCATTAATTCAAACAATAATCTGTGACATGGAATAATTCATAAATTAAATTATAAAAGTAAATAATTAACTCAAATGCTGGAATAAATAAATAAAGTGAAAGGGAAGCTTAAAAACAAAGGAACATAAAAACCTGGATCGAGAGTCACTCTTACAAGCTAAGAGAAGTCCTAAATCCTAATCCTAAGAGAGAGAGGAGAGAACCTCTCTCACTAAAAACTAAATCTAAATCATGAAAAATGAATTATGAAAAGCATCCCCATGAATGGATGCATTCCCCCACTTTATAGCCTCTAGTCTATGCTGTTTGTACTTGGATCTGGGCCAAAAAGGGCTTCAGAAATCGCTAGGGTGTATTCTGTAAATTCTGATTTGTGGCCTCTGTCATGCGTCCGCGTGGGTCACGCGGTCGCGTCATTCGGAGCTTTTCCTTGCCACGCGTTGCGTCAGTCACGCTTCCGCGTCGTATGCGTTCTGCTTAAGGCGCGCGGTCGCGTCAGTCATGCGGCCGCGTCGCTGCGTCTTCGCTTCTGGCACGCGATCGCGTCGTCCATGCGATTGCGTGGATACCAGTTTCCTTAAAGCTCCGTTTTGCCTTCTCCTTCCATTTTGTGTGTGTTTCCTTTTTCATCCTTTAAGTCATTCTGCCTTAGAAAATCTGAAACTACTCAACACACTAATCACGGGATCGAATGGAAATAAAGGTAATTAAAATAATTAATTTTAAAGCCTAGGAAACATGTTTTTCACATACATCACGTAATAAGGAAGGGAAAGTAAAACCATAATTAATGTGAATAAGTAGGTGAAGGATTGTATAAATCACTCAAATTAAGCACAAAAGAACTCATGAAATATAGGTTTTTCAACCTCCCCACACTTAAACACTAGCATGTCCTCATGCTAAATCCAAGGTAAATAATTAAGGTTAAAGTGATGGAATGTCATGCAATGCAATCTAATTTAAATGCAACTACCTAAATGAATGATGCATCATGCAACTCTAACTTATTCACTCATATATAAAGCTTACATGTAATCAAGTTAGTTCACATTCTCAAGGAGTCATGTATATATATATGGCCAACCCTTAAATAATAAAGCATTTTAGCAAATGAGATGGGAAGGGAAACATCGTACAAACTTGCAAAACAATTAGTAAATATAAGCACAGATATATGTTGATGAGTTATAGAACCCTCACTGGATTTTGTGTTTACTCTCTAGTCACTCAGTGTTTATTGGGTTTATCCACTCTATTTTTCTTTTCATTCTTACTTCCTATAGCTTTGTTCTTCATCTAACCAATCAACAATTATAGAAGATAGTCATACCAAAAAGTCATGAGGTCTTTAATTAAGGTTGTAATGGGGTCAAGGTAAAGGTAAGGATTTATGTATAGGGTCAAGTGAGCTAATAAGTGAATCCTTAATTAAACTAAGATCTCACCTAACATACATATTTAGCAAGATAAAACTTTTTTACCTATTCTCCCATATTATCTCACTTATTATTACATGCTCATGTTTCACTTTTTTTTTTTTTTAGCATGCTTCTCAAATTTTATTTTATTTCTTTTTTTAACTTTTCTACCTTTTGTTTCTATCATCCATGTTCCCAAAAGGTTTTCCACAATTTACTCTATTTATAATTTTCTATCTTAAGCTAACCAAGGATTCACTTGGGATTTTCTTTTATTTTTCTGCTTAAGGCTAGTAATTTGGCTAAATAGAATAAAGGGGTTTTAAAAGGCTCAAGGGGGGCTAACAAGGGTGATGTAAAAGGTAGGCTATTTTTGGGGTAAGTGAGCTAAAATCAAATGATGGCCTCAATCATTCTTCTGGTATGTATCTACATTCTATATTCTATAATTGGACATATAGATTAAAGCAAAGTAAAGAACATCAGAATAAAAAGAAGCGAAACACACAGGAATAAAATTATGGTTTGAATGCAACCATATAATCAAGCTCAAGACTCACAGGCTGTGTGTTCTCTAACTCAAGCATCATATATCATCTATATATTGTATGCAGGTTTAGTTAAAAATTCTCATTATTCTCATAAAAAAAATTATTTAGGGTAGCTTTTAAAGTTTTAATGTTCCTCCTTGATGAAATATTGTCAGCTTAACTACATCATGTAATGCTATATACAAGGTTTATGGATTGGAATCTATTATGTTCACTTTCTTAGCTTACTTCCTTTTTATATTTTTCAATTTAGACTATGCTATCTTATGTTAAAAAAGTAAACTATACTAATTAATCCACTAATAAGTTAGAATTGCAAACTAAACTAAATAACTAAAATAAACTAAATAGCTAAAATATGAACTAAAAATGCAAAATGCAGAAATAGAGTAGAAATACATCAAAGTAGCAATGTATAAGTACTCAGAAAATAACAATAAAAAGGAAGAATACAGAAAAATATCCAAAATAAAAGAAAAAGAGATGTAGTGGTTCACCAAAATAAAAACGCCAGAGATGGAGATCTCCCCACACTTAAAAGGAAGCATCGTCCCTGATGCTCAATCAAGCCGGGTGTGAAAGAGTGTTATCACTGGTAGGGATGGTAGATGGGGGCTCTGTGGTGATGGTGGGCTGAGAGTCTGGCTGCTTGAGAGGAGGTGCTGACTGGACCGGGATCTCAGGATCTACAGCCTCAATCTGATGTGGGACCTCCTGGGGTGGTACAGTTTGCTCTGCGCCTGCCTACTGATGGGTCTCTGCCTAGAAATCAGTCTCCTCCTCGTGCTCATCCGCCTCCTCCCCGGATGGCTCTGATGGTGTGTCTGGCTCGGAGGGGATGTCAGCGCCCTGTCGGATCATCAGCTTCAGATGCGAATATCGTTGCCTGCTGCGACGCTCTAATCTCTCATACCGGCACCAGTTACGGCGCTCCATCTGATCGAGCTGTCTGAATAGGCGGTGCACGAGGCGGTATACGGGCTCAGAGGCAGGTGAAGGGGCAGTGGTGGCAGCAGGAGCAGCAGTGGATGAAGAGGGTCCAGCAGATGGTGGGGTAGTATCATTAGTAGCAGTAAAAGGTAATGGTCTGGCGCCCAAAGCAATGAAGTTCCTACTATGAGGAATGATCTTCCTGCTGTCCGCAGCCGGTGGTCTCTCATCGGCATCCTCCCATGGCACGTCAGCTTGACGGCCCAACTGTGTAACCAGATAAGGAAAGGGGAGGGTGCCGCAGACGTGGACCCTGGCCATATAATGCCGGATAAATCGTGGTAGATAAAGGTCCTTACCCTCCATCACACACCATAGGAGGGTGATCATGGCAGCTGGAATCTCTGTCTCATGAGTACTCGGCATCACATAATTGCTCAAGATCTGATGCCATAACCGAGCCTCGTCATTTAGGTACACCCGCTTGATACCCTTAGGCAGGGTGGTGTCCTAACCCATCTCCCAAGGAACAGTCGGGTCTAGAGCTATCCTGGCCTTGACAGCGTCCCAATCAAACCTCAAGAAACGCATGTCCTCCTCAGCCTGTTTGTAACCATCCGGCTGGTCGGACATAGGTGGGAGCTGTAGAATGTCCTCGATGGCCTCCTCAGTGACCAATATCTGCTTCCCTCTTAGGTTTACTGCATCTAGGGTAGTAAGGTAGTAGTTGCAGTAGAATTCCCTAACCCAAGATGCATTGACCTCTGTCAGTGCTCTCTCCAGAAAGAACCAGCCTCTTTGCTTGATTTGCTTAGTGGTGTATTGCTGGAGTTCTTTTGGAATTCTCAGTGTCCTTTCCAGGTAAAGGTTCCTGGAGGTTGCAAAGGCCGGGTACTTTAGCTTACAGTACCGGTTTGCAAATTTCACTGAATCCGTGGCAGGGAGCAGCTGGTCAGCTTTCTCCTGTTGTGTGAAATGTTTCTCCCGCCATGAGGAATCGTGCATGAGGTCAATGATGGACTGAGAGGAATCTCCTCTCTTGCGCTTGCCAGTAGCTTTGTCTTTGCCTTTCCTCTGTGAGGTAGACATCCTGAAAAACAGAAGACCAAGAATTATATAAAAAAAATAGGAAAACAATTAGGCAATGAAACACAGGAAACTCAAAGCAGCAAAGGAGAATGGAAATGAGTTAGGTAAATGTGCATTAAGGATTGTATAGCAGTGTAAAGGTTTGGAAGGAATAATGTACAATCCAAAAATGTATCAGAATTCACGTTAAATGGAAAAATAATCATTATGCCATGGTTAGAAAGTTAGAGGAAAGTGAAAGATTAGAAAAGAGATTTTGAAAAGTTAGTATGGGTAGAATTTGAAAAAGGAGTTAGTAAATTAAAATTAGTGAGTCATTAAAATGTGGGTTAAAGTAAGTGGTATAAAGAAAATGTTCCATGTAACAAGGATTCACATGTAAGAACAGAAGTAACTCATAACCAACAAGGAAAATAGTTGGATGTTGATTCAAAGAGATATAAAGAAGAATTGGAATCAGAGCATCACAGAAGCAGTTTAGAAACCAGGAAATCAAAGAGGATAAGAAAAGCCTGCCGTGGCATTCATGCAATGGGTTCGTGAAAGCAGTGGAAAAACAGAGTTCAAATTGCGAAACCAAGATATGAATGAAATTATTTTTATAGAAATTTGGCCAGCATTCCGGCTAAAATTGGATTATCCCGAAAAATAAACAGCAATCAAAGCAGTTCATATGAATGAATAAACAAGTAGTAGGTACATATATAAAATATAAACAGGAAATTTCAATGTCAACAGCAGCAATATACCAGGAATATAGCATATGAACAGGATTACAACAGCAATAGATTTGCAAATATGATAAAACAGAAGCAAGAACAGTGCAAATTAACAGACCTAGATCCACTAACCACAGCTTAAGCTACCTAACAACCTAAGAATCCACTACAACATGCAAGACTATTTTTCCTAATCATGAACATAAACGAAAAAAAATACCGAAAATGACGAACGGATAGAAGGGATTGCGGGTTGCGGAACCTGGAGAGGCGAAGGATTTAGAACGGGGTAGAAAGACTGTGGGGTGGCGGCGGCGGCGTCCGGGGCGGTGGCGGACACGGTGGTTCGGAGGGAAGTGGCGGAGAGGGGGGAAAGAGAAGAAGAAAAAAGAAGAAAGAGGGGGGTTGATACAGCGGTGGTGTCTGGACGGCGGTGGTGGCTGGGTGGTGGCGTGGCGGCGGCTGGGTGGTGCTAGGTGGTGGCTGGAAGGACAAGAAGCAGAGAGGGGGAAGAGGGTTGGGGGTGGGCTGCGCGACTGATAGGGTTCGCGTGGCTGAGGGAGTTATAGTTTCGATCTCACGCGGCCGCGTGGGGGACGCGGTCGCGTGGTTGGGGTGAAAGTGGGAGTGACGCGATCGCGTGGGGCGCGCGATCGCATGAGTGGGGTAGAAGGGGGTGACGCGATCGCGTGGGTCATGCGATCGCGTCGCTGGAATTTGTGCTAAACGCACGACTCCAGCACCGTTTCAGTGCAACTCTCTGTCTCCTTTTGGGGTGATGTGCAATCCATGCGACGGGATCACGTCGCTCACGCAGTCGCGTGGGTTTGGTATTGTGCAAGTGACGCGATCGCATGGGGCATGCGATCGTGTGGGCCAATTTGTGCGAAACGCACAAGAGCCACATGATTCCAGCCTAACTTTCTGTTCGTTGGATCCTTACGCCGATGTATATATCACGCGGCCGCGCGGGTCACGCGGTCGCATGGGTGGTGTTTTTCGCGATATGACGGGATCGCATGGGGCATGCGGTCGCGTCGTGCACCCTTTTTTTTAAGCTGAAAAATGCAGGATGCAATGATTAACATGAATGCTATGCATGATTCCAGGTTAATATTAAAACGAAAAAGGAAAAATGAAAGCAATAAACAAGAAATAAATTGAAAAAGAAGCGACCATACCATGGTGGGTTGTCTCCCACCTAGCACTTTTAGTTAAAGTCTTTAAGTTGGACATTGGAAGAGCTTTCTGCTATGGTGGCTTATGCTTAAATTCGTCCAAAAATCTCCACCAGTGCTTGGAATGCCAATAGCCTCCGGGGTCCCAAACTAGGCATGTAAAGCTTTTGAGCAGCTTCAAACAGAATTTCAGGCTCCCGGAATGACAAATGTCAGGATAGAGTCCATGATTCCAAGCCCTGCTTTTAAATCCACCTCCGTCTTGATCTACATGTTTCCCTTCGGATGGTTTAAAAAGTAGAATCTCACCATGGTGACCAAACGTTCTCCGTGATCCATGCAATTGAGCATGATACCAATCCGTGTACTTCAAAGTGAAGCGTGGAACCTTGTTGAACCTTTTGCACCAGCTCTGAGTACGAGCCATTTCCCGCTTACTCTTAAAGCCGCAGAGAGCTCTAAGTTGGCCATCTATTTCAAGTAAACCATATTCAAGTGAATAAGTAAAGTTATAAGTTAAGGATTGTACCCACTTGAAGCTTGTATTAGGTGGTAGTGGCCTTGGGATAGGTGTTTCGGGTGATTCTGTAAGTTCTACTCCCTTATGCTTTTCTGTGAATTCCTCCACTTCTTTGCAAAGATCTTCAATTGTATCTGTGTCCGAGTCAAATTCTTCTGTGTCTTCCTCATCACTCGAGTCATAGATTGGAGGTTGAGAGAAATCTACCTCTGCATCATTTTCGTATTCACTTGGGAAAGATTCTTCTGTCTCAAGAAATTCACTTGCAGATGCAAGTTCATCACTGAGAGAACAGAACTGTGATCATCATCATCAAGGAAACCTGCGTCCTGGGTTATGCCGTCTAGTTCTTCATAAGATATTTGCATTGGAGGCGGTGCAAAATCCTCCTCGGCGTCAATTGTAACATCCTTGAAGGAGTTTTCCACGACAACCGACTCTTCCTCTTCTGCAATGACAGCTTTCTCTACTTGTTCTAATACGAAGCTATGTTCTATGCTGTTCACTGGAGCTTCCAGCGTCTCCTTTGTACTGCCTTCTTCATTGGATTCTCTGCATAAAGCCATGCGTCCGAAAGACAATTGTTTTAGCCTCTCCACCATTGCTTGCTCCAGTTGATGAAGGACTATAGTACATTGTTTTAGTGATTCTTCGAGGCTACCCTGTGATTCTGACTTTGATGGATATGGGTACTGTGTATGGGGGAGCGGTGGTTCTTGGGGTAATTGGATTGGCACTGGGGCTGGTGGAGGAAATTGTGATCACATCAATGTAGAATTCTTTGTTATTGTATGAAATCATTATTGTGGCTCTTTGCTATGTGTGGACACAACTCCGTTCAACTTAACCAGCAAGTGTACTGGGTCATCCAAGTAATACCTTACGTGAGTAAGGGTCGATCCCACAGAGATTGTTGGTATGAAGCAAGCTATGGTCACCTTGTAAATCTCAGTCAGGCGGATTAAACCAATTGATTATGGATTTTCTAAAATAAATAATAAATAATAAACTTAAAATAAAGATAAAGTTACTTATGTAGTTCCATGGTGGGAATTTCAGATAAGCGTATGAAGATACTGTGCCCTTTCTTTTTCTACTTTTCTACTTCTTCCTTCAATCCTTCTTACTCCTTTCCATGGCAAGCTATATGTAGGGCATCACCGCTGTCAATGGCTACATCCCATCCTCTCAGTGTAAAAGGTCCAAATGCTCTGTCACAGCACGGCTAATCATCTGTTGGTTCTCAATCAGGTTGAAGTAGAATCCCTTGATTCTTTTGCGTCTGTCACTAACGCCCAGCCTTCAGGAGTTTGAAGCTCGTCACAGTCATTCAATCTTGGAATCCTACTTGGAATACCACAGACAAGGTTAGACTTTCCGGATTCCCATGAATGCCGCCATCAATTCTAGCTTATACCACGAAGATTCTGTTTAAGGAATCTAAGAGATATGCGCCCGGCCTAAGGTAGAACGGAAGTGGTTGTCAATCACGCGCGTTCATAGGTGAGAATGATGATGAGTGTTGACAAACCCCAATTTTACGGTTTATCTTGTATTGAATTTAGGGGATTTTATCACCTTTTACCCACATTTATTCAATGAAATAGCATGGTTTTGTATATTCTCCCTTATTTGTGCTTAGATGTGAAAACATGCTCTTTAGGTCTTAAAATGAATAAATTTAATTCACCTTGATTCCATTAGATGCCTTGATATGTTTGTTAAGTGATTTAAGATTTAGGAGGCAAAGATTGGATCAAGGGAATGAAGAAAGAAGCATGAAAAGTTGGAGAACTCATGAAGAAATGAAAGAACCGGAAAGCTGTCAAGCCGACCTCTTTGCACTTAAACGACCATAACTTGAGCTACAGAGGTCCAAATGATGCGGTTCCAGTTGGGTTAGAAAGCTAACATCCGGGGCTTCGAAACGATATAAGATTTACCATAGTTGCTACACGTATGGTGGCGCGCACGCGAAAAGTACGCGCACGCGCCGTTGCTGCCACCTAGTTCACTTAAAGCAACATGTGGCCAGCGATTTTAGAAGCCTTGTGGGCCCAATCCAACTCATTTCTGATGCTATTTAAGCCAAGGATTGAAGGGAAATCAGGATACTTTCATACTCACATACTTTCATACTTTACAAGTTAGTTACCATTAGTTTAGTTTAGTAGTTAGAGTTAGTTTTCTAGAGAGAGAAGCTCTCACTTCTCTCTAGAATTAGGATTAGGATTAGGTTTAGTTCTTAGATCTAGCTTTTAATCTTTGCTTTCTTCTACTTCTACATTTCAATTCTTTGTTGTTAGATTCATCTTCTTCTACTCTTTTTTTGTAATTGCCTTTATGTTGTTCTTACATTTTGTTGTAGATCTAGTATTGTTCCTTCCATTTCTCTTTCAATTCAATAAGAGGTAATTCATAATAATTGTTCCTCTTTGCTTTTCTATTGTTGATCTCTTGCCTTTGTAGTTAGATCTCCCTTTAATTCTTGCAATTTATGTTGTATACTTTTATTGCCTTTTATGTGTTTGATGAAATGTCTCTTATAGCTATTAGTTAGATTTTGTTCCTCTTGGCCTAGGTAGAGTAATTAGTGACTCTTGAGTTATCTAATTCCTTTGTTGATTGATAATTGGAGAGATTGCTAATTGGTTTGGAGTGCACTAAAGCTAGTCTTTCCTTGGGAGTTGGCTAAGACTTGTGGCTCAAGTCAATTCATCCACTTGACCTTCCTTTATTTAGTAAGGGTTAACTAAGTGGTAGCAATGAACAATTCTCATCACAATTGAGGAGGATAACTAGGATAGGACTTCTAATTTTCATACCTTGCCAAGAGCCTTTTATAGTTGTTAGTTTACTTTCTTGTCATTTATGTTTCTTGTCCAAAAATCTTAAAAACCCCAATTATAACTCACAACCAATAACAAGACACTCTATTGTAATTCCTAGGGAGAACGACCCGAGGTTTCAATACTTCGGTTTATAAATTTAGGGGTTTGTTACTTGTGACAAACAATCTTTTGTATGAAAGGATTATTGTTTGGTTTAGAAACTATACTTTACAACGGGAGTTTATTTGAGAAATTCTAAACCATCAAAAATCCATTCGTCAAAATGGCGCCGTTGCCGGGGATCGAACCCGGGTCGTCCGCGTGACAGGCGGAAATACTCACCACTATACTACCGGTGAGGGTTTGATGCTCAATTACATGTTTCCACCTATGATCATCTCTTTTCATGCAAGTTTGTAAAAATATTTAATAACTCAATTCAATTGTGGATTAGACTTGCTAGTCCTTAGCCCTTGTGCATATATGCTTCTTGAGAATTGATTTATTTTGACCAAGCAATTGCATTCATTTAGATAGTTGCATATAGGTAGATTGCATTTAGTTAGTTTTCATTGAATAAATGTTGATCCCTTTGCTTTCTCTTGGTTTAAGCATGAGGACATGCTTGGTTTAAGTGTGGGGAGGTTGACAAACCCCATTTTGAGGGTTCATCTTGTATTGATTTTAGGGGATTTTATAACCTTTTACCCACATTTATTCAATGAAATAGCATGGTTTTATAACTTCTCCTTTAATTGTGCTTAAGAGTGAAAACATGCTTTTTAGGTCTTAAAATGAATAAATTTAATTTACCTTGATTCCATTAGATGCCTTGATATGTTTGCTAAGTGATTTCAGATTTAGAAGGCAAAGATTGGATCAAGGGAATGAAGAAAGAAGCATGAGAAGTTGGAGAACTCATGAAGAAATGAAAGAACCGGAAAGCTGTCAAGCCGACCTCTTCGCACTTAAACGACCATAACTTGAGCTACAGAGATCCAAATGATGCGGTTCCAGTTGGGTTAGAAAGCTAACATCCGGGGCTTCGAAACGATATAAGATTTGCCATAGTTGCTGTTCATACCCTGACCGAGCTCTCCAAACTCGGTAAAGCTGATAGAAGGCCCGACCTCGACCCAAGGCCCACGTTCGAGGTCGGACCTCGGACAAACAGGCCAAAGAAAGGCCCATCAGAAGGAACTAAGCCCAAAACCTAAAGGCCGAAAGGGCCTGGGAAAGGCGGTTCCGCAAAGATAGAGATGAATCTCCCAAAAGATAAGATAAGATAAGAATATCTTATCCAGGGATGATCGCAGCCAACTACTATAAATACACTGGAGCACCCAGGTATAACTCATACTCTAATTCTACTTGATATCTGCTTGGACCCATGCTAACTTAAGCATCGGAGTGTCATTGCAGGTACAACCCCCCGCCGTTCAGCACAGCCAGCTCGGGTCTCAGACCCACCACCTCGGGCCTTGCCGGAAGACCGAGCTGCACGTTTCAGGTAACCCTCGGAACATTGGCGCCGTTGCCGGGGACCTGGAAGTCATCCCTTTACCATGGCGGACGACCCTCCCAACAATAACCACGCTACATCAGAACAAGAAGAGGAAGTTGACACCGGAGAACGGCCGGACAGCCCTCTATCACCACGCACTCCAGGAGGAAACAAACAGAATCGCCCAAAGACATCACCCCCAGACAAAGATCCACAAAATCCCGAAAGAGAAAAAAGTTCGGAGATTCTGGAAACAGTTCGGGCACAACAAAGCCGGCTGAGACAACTCGAAGAGGACGTAAAGAAGCAGAAGGAAACTGAACAGGATCTGAGAAGGGAAGCTCGCAAACGCAGAGAATTGGAAGAAAAACTGCGGAAGATAGAGGCCAACCTAAAAGATCGGACGGAACACGGCACCACTCCCGAAAGCAACCATGATCCCTTCACACAAGAGATCATGAAAGAGAAGGTACTGCGAAACTTCAAACCACCAGATATGGACCTCTACGACGGCACCACCGATCCAAGTCATCACCTCAGCAATTTCAGAAGCAGAATGTACTTAGTCGACGCCTCCGACGCGATTCGATGCAAAGCCTTCCCCACCACTCTCACTAAGTCAGCCATGAAGTGGTTCGACAACCTGCCACCAGGATCAATCTCCAGCTTTGAAGACCTGACCAAAAAATTCTTAACAAGGTTCTCTATTCAAAAGGACAAGGCAAAACATGCCCCCAGCCTACTCGGGATCAAACAAGGCAACCAAGAAACTCTCAGAGAGTACATGGAGCGATTCAACAAGGCCTGCCTGGACATACAACACTTGCCCACGGAAGCAGCCATCATGGGACTAGCAAACGGCCTAAAAGAAGGACCGTTTAGCCAATCCCTATCCAAAAGATACCCGACCTCCTTATACGAAGTACAAGAACGGGCAGGAAAGTATATCAACATGAAAGAAACCTCCCAGCTGAGAGACTCTTCCAGGAAGGAGTCAACCTACCCGCCCCGAGATCGAGATCGGGAACAGAAAAAGAAAGAAGAATCCAACTCGGACAAGCCACAAAAATACCACAGCTACACTCCCCTCCGAGTCTCCCTGGTAGACGTCTACAGAGAAGTATGCCACACCGAGAAGATCCCACCACCCAAACCTCTGAAGCACAAGAGAGCAGGAAGAGATCGGTCCGAGTACTGCGAATATCACAGACTCTACGGCCACTCTACTAACGACTGCCACGACTTAAAGAATGTTATAGAAAAGCTAGCCAGAGAGGGAAAACTCGACAGATACATAGCTGAGAAAGGAGAAGAAACCAGAAAGAGAAGACGGGGAGATAACGAAGATCGGGCCGAGCAAACACGAACCCGCGAACTCCTGAAAGGCACATACACATGATAAACGGAGGTTTCGCAGGGGGAGGGACATCCAAATCCTCACGGAAGAGACACCTCAAAGAAGTCTACCATGTCCGAGAAGACAGCCCCTTACCCGAGTTACCTACTATCTCATTTACCCGAGAAGATGCTCTTGGAATAATACCCGGACACGACGACCCTATGGTGATCACCATCATCCTAGCCAACGCCAACTTACATCGAACCCTGATCGACCAAGGAAGCTCAGCAGATATCCTGTTCAAAGCAGCCTTCGACAAGCTCGGACTCGAAGAAAAAGAGCTAAAAGCCTATCCCACCGACCTGTTTGGACTAGGAGATACCCCGATCCGCCCCTTGGGATACATCTCATTACACACTACCTTTGGAAAAGGCGAGCAAACCAAAACACTAAGCATCGACTACATTGTAGTCGACGTCACTTCAGCATACAATGCCCTCATCGGACGACCAACCCTAAACAGACTAGCGGCTATAGTCTCGACCCCACACCTCTGTATGAAGTTCCCTACCGCAAAGGGAATCGCTACCCTAAAAGGCGACCAAAAACTAGCACGACGATGCTACAACGAAAGTCTGAGCCTAAAAGGGAAAGAGGTCAACACAATAGAACTCGGGCGAGTCCAAGCCCGAGAAGATCTTCGGCCACAACCAGAAGGAGAGACCGAAAAGATCCAGATCGGGAACACACCCGAGAAAGTAACAAACATAGGGGCAAACCTCGAGGCAGGCCTAAAGGAGGAACTCACAACCCTCTTAAGGGAGAATTCCGACCTCTTCGCCTGGAAAGCCTCCGATATACCAGGCATAAGCCCCGACCTGATGTGCCATAAGCTATCCGTATACCCGGGATCCCGACCTGTCCAACAAAGACGCAGGAAGCTCGGGCCCGAACGCATGCAAGCAATAGAAGAACAAGTGCAAGCACTACTAGATGCAGGGTTCATTAGGGAAGTAAAGTACCCCCTATGGCTCGCAAACGTGGTCCTAGTGAAGAAGCCCAATGGAAAATGGAGGATGTGCGTCGACTACACGGATCTCAACAAAGCCTGCCCCAAAGATCCATATCCACTACCGAACATCGACGCCTTAGTCGATGCCGCTTCGGGCTACAGATACCTCTCCTTCATGGATGCATACTCGGGATACAATCAAATCCCGATGTATGGACCCGACCAAGAAAAGACCTCGTTCATAACCCCAAGGGCAAACTACTGCTACGTAGTAATGCCCTTCGGGCTGAAGAACGCAGGGGCAACCTACCAGAGGCTAATGAACAAAGTGTTCTCAGAACACATCGGGCTACAGCTAGAGGTGTACGTCGACGACATGCTAGTAAAGACACAAGAAGACAGAAACTTGGTCGCCGACCTCAGCAGTATCTTCGACACCCTCCGGAAACACAACATGAGACTTAACCCGACAAAGTGCACCTTCGCCGCAGAAGCCGGGAAGTTCTTAGGCTTCATGCTGACTCAGAGAGGCATCGAAGCAAACCCGGACAAATGCCAAGCAATACTCAATATGAAAAGCCCGACGTGTGTCAAAGAAGTACAACAACTAAATGGGAGACTAGCCGCCCTATCAAGATTCTTGGCAGGATCAGCGATAAGATCACTCCCTCTCTACTCACTCCTAAAGAAAGGGAAACCCTTCTCTTGGACCCCGGAATGCGAAAAGGCCTTCCAAGAATTCAAGGAATTCCTCGGGCAGCCACCAATCTTAACCCGACCTCTAAAAGGGGAAGAGCTCGTACTATACCTGTCGGTCGGACATCGGGCAGTCGCCTCGGCACTAACACGAGAAAATGAGGAGGGGCAACACCCCATATACTTCGTAAGCAAAGCACTACAAGGGGCCGAATTAAACTATCAGAAAATAGAAAATTCGCCTATGCACTAGTGTTCACAGCTCGGAGACTCCGCCCCTACTTTCAAGCCCACACCATCAAAGTCCGGACAAACCAACCCATGAGACACATCCTACAAAAGACAGACATGGCAGGACGAATCCTACAATGGGCGGTGGAATTGTCCGAGTTCGACCTCCACTATGAAGCCCGGACTGCCATAAAATCTCAATACCTAGCCGACTTCGTCGCAGAATACACTGAGACCCCGGGAACCCCACTCTCATGGAATCTGTATGTCGACGGATCCTCAAACAAAACAGGAAGCGGGGCCGGTGTTATACTCGAAAGCGATCAAGGAACACGGATTGAGCTATCCCTAAAATTCGAGTTCCAGGCCTCAAATAACCAAGCCGAATACGAAGCCCTACTAGCGGGACTAAAACTAGCCGAAGAGGTCAGAGCAAAGAGGATCACGATCTTCAGCGACTCCCAGGTCGTCACATCACAAGTAAATGGAAGCTACCAGGCCAAAGACCCTACTATGAAAAAATACCTGGACCAAACACAGGCGCAATTACGACACTTCCCGGAAATACAAATCCAGCACATACCCCGGGAGCAAAATGCCCGGGCAGACGCCCTCTCAAAACTTGCTAGCACCAAGCCCGGAGGGAACAACAGAAGTCTCCTCCAAGAAACTCTACAATCCCCCTCCGTGTTAAGGGAGGAAGAAATACTAAATATATCCGGGCAACAACAAGGATGGATAACCCCCATACTCAACTATCTGAAATCGGGAACTCTCCCCGCCGAAAGAAAAGAAGCTAAAAGGCTTACAAAAGACGCCCAGAACTACACGTTAATCCACGACGTATTATACAGAAGAGGATTCTCAAACCCCCTCCTGAGGTGCGTCCCGACCACAGAAACAAAGAGCGTCCTCGAAGAAGTCCACAAAGGCATGTGTGGGAACCATCTCGGAGCCCGGGCCCTGTCCAAGAAAATAGTCAGAGCCGGGTTCTACTGGCCGACCTTGCAAAGAGACGCGGCAGAGTTTGTGAAAATATGCCCCCCCTGCCAAAAACACGCCAATTTTCACAAAGCACCGCCCGAAGACCTCATAAGCATCACCGCACCATGGCCCTTCGCAAAGTGGGGACTCGACCTACTCGGCCCATTCCCACAAGGACCGGGGCAAGTCAAGTACCTCATAGTAGGGGTCGACTACTTCACAAAGTGGATCGAGGCTGAACCCTTAGCCACTATTACGGCTCAGAAAAGCCGTAAATTCCTATACAAAAACATTGTCACGAGGTTCGGAGTCCCCTACTCCATCACAACAGACAATGGAACACAGTTCACAGACACAAGTTTTCAGAACTTGGTGGCCGAGCTAAAAATCAAACAGCAGTTCACATCGGTCGAACACCCGCAAGCCAATGGACAAGCAGAGGCCGCAAATAAAGTCATCTTGGCCGGGTTAAAACGAAGACTCCAAGAGGCCAAAGGGGCATGGGCCGATGAACTCCCCCAGGTATTATGGGCATATCGGACAACCCCGCACTCTACAACAGGAGAATCCCCATTCCGACTAGCCTACGGAATGGAGGCAATGATTCCCGTCGAAATAGACGAAGGATCACCCAGAACCATCTTCTACAACGAAGGAGGCAACCCTCAGGCACAAAGGGAAGAACTCGACCTCCTACCCGAGGTCCGAGAAAGAGCCCGAATCAGAGAAGAAGTCTTAAAACGACGAACGGCCCTCAGATATAACCGAAAGGTGATAAAACGAAGCTTCTCCACTGACGACCTGATTTTAATCCGAAACGACATCGGAACACAAAAATCGGGAGAGGGAAAGCTAGCCGCAAATTGGAAGGGGCCCTACAAAGTAACAGAAGTTTTAGGGACAGGCTACTACAAGATATCCGACCTAGAAGGCAATGAGCTGCCCAGAACCTGGCACGCCTGTAACCTAAGACGATACTACAGCTAGAAAAAGCTTAACCCGAGGTGTACTCTTTTTCCCCACGAGGGTTTTTTAATGAGACACCCGGTTAAGTAGGACACCCGACCTAGTCAAAAGGGTAAACACTTTGTACATATTCTTCTTTTTAATACTAATCAAATTTCTTTATTTTCTCTTTCTCGTTATAAAGCATATCCTAAAAAGTACCCCACCAAGGCGCATTAATTTATGCTCGGCAAAACGCAAAAAATCATTTGCCAAAGGCCATACGAGGTCGGCAAAGATGAAGCGACGAGGTTCAAATTAATGTGAGAAGTTATAAAAGTAACTCTGAAATGGCTCAAAAAGCCAAATAGAAAAGAAGTTACAAAAATAACTTAAAAAAGGCCGACCAAAACAACGAAGTCGGACCTGACCAAAGGGGTACTCAAGGATCCCGATGTCCGAGAATAAACTCGGACCCAAGAAAGAAGCTGGCAAAGAACCAGGACTTCGAGAAACGCTAGCTAAAAAGTTGTTACCCAAAAACAACTAAAAAGCAAAAAGCGAGAAAGTCAAGGCGCTAGCTAAAAAGTTGTTACCCAAAAACAACTAAAAAGCAAAAAGCGAGAAAGTCAAGGCGCTAGCTAAAAAGTTGTTACCCAAAAACAACTAAAAAGCAAAAAGCGAGAAAGTCAAAGGCGCTAGCTAAAAAGTTGTTACCCAAAAACAACTAAAAAGCAAAAAGCGAGAAAGTCAAGGCGCTAGCTAAAAGGTTGTTACCCAAAAACAACTAAAAAGCAAAAAGCGAGAAAGTCAAGGCACTAGCTAAAAAGTTGTTACCCAAAAACAACTAAAAAGCAAAAAGCGAGAAGTCAAAGCGCTAGCTAAAAAGTTGTTACCCAAAAACAACTAAAAAAGCAAAAAGCGAGAAGTCAAAACGCTAGCTAAAAGTTGTTACCCGAGAACAACTAAAAAGCATAAAAGCGGAACGAGACAATCGAAACACAAAGCATGGCATAATAAAGCTACAAGAGTAGCTAAAATAGCAGAACAGGTGTCCAAAATGTTTGCAGAAAACATCCAAAAAACAAAAAGCCCACAGGTCGGGCAAAAGCACAAAAAGTACAAAAAATTACAGAGGATCAAGGCCCTTTCCAGACTCCGCATCAACACCTGGCTGAAACATGGATATCGGGACTGCAGGAACAGCACCATCGCTTGGAACCTCCATACCAACTCTATCCTCGGCCAAAGGTGAAGTCGGGTTCACGACCGGAGCCTCGGGGTCGGACACCGGAGCCTTGGGGTCGGACATCGGAACCTCATCCTCAACAGGGGCAGGAACAATCTTCCCTCCACAACCATGTTATCCGTACTGAACAAACTGAGATCCAATTCGGGAGCAAGAACCCGGACCTGATCCCTCAAATTCACAAACATAGCATCCATACCCTTGGCCACATTATCTTCCAGCTCATAAAAGTCATCCCGAGCAGATTGCAGCTTCTCCTTCGTCTCCACAAGCTCAGCATACAGCTTGGTATAGTTCTCCGTCGCCACCCTCGCCATCTCCTCAGACGTCTTCGCCACCGCCACAGCCGCGGTAGCCCTAGTCTTCTCTTCCTCCAAAGACTCCTCCAGCTCGGCAATCCTAGCATCCTTCAGCTGACTAACCTTATCAAGCTCGGACCGGGCCTTCTCAAGTCGGGAGCTGGTCGCCCCAAGGGGAGCTTTCTTAAACTCCCGAGCAATGGCGGCATGAAGGCTAGCCATCCGAACACAACTCCGCGCCATATACTGAAAGTGATGCTCCATGGACGCATCATCAGTAGAAATAAAAGTCTGAGGAAGAATGTGCTGCTCAACCCAACCGAGAGCATCGAAATCCTTGTCATTGAAACCAGCAGGCTCTCGGGAAGTCTTCTGTTTCTTGGGGGGAGGACCCGAGGTCGAGGTCGGGGAAAGCTGACCGGGTCCGGAGGTCGGAGGATCCTGAGTTATAGCTCGGAACTGAGGGACCGGAATGGTCTTCGACCGAGTCTGAACACCAATTGTAGTCTTCTGCGGAGAAGGTTGGGGAGAAGCTTCAGCCTCGATATTCCGAGATGCCGCAGATTTCTTCGCTCGACGGAGAACTTCATAGAATCAGCCTGAGAAGACATCTCTGCAGAAACGAAACAAAGAGGTTATCAAACAGAAAGATCAAAACAAAGTCAAAATATGAAAATGAAATCTCAAAAAGAGGTCGGGAGCTACCTAACTCGGAACGGAGAAGGCTTGGATCTCCCAACATTTTCTTCGTATCCAAGTAAGGTGCCCGACCCCATAGACTGCTCAACACACCAACGAAAGCCTGTTCCACCTCATCTAGACTCTCGAAAGTGTACTTAACCGACACCACACTCTCTTGCCAACAAAGAGGAAACGAAGGCTCCCCACTCTCATCTAAGAAAAAAGGTCGGACATCTCCAACAGCCCGGACTTTGAAGTAATAGTTTTTGAAATCGTGAAACGACTCATCATACAAAGTGCAAAATTTCCTACCCTGGTTAGCCCTAAACGAAACCCAGGACACCTTCCCAGCACCCGACCCCGGCTTCGTCAGTACAAACAGATAAGAAAAAGAGAAACAGAAGGGGAGACGCCTAAAATCTGACACAAAAGTTGGAAAAGCTTTAAAAACGCCCAAGAGTTCGGATGGAGTTGTGTAGGGGCAAGGTTACAAGACCAAAGGACCTCGGATTCCAGGTCGGTGAAAGGAAGACGGACACCTAGCTTGGAGAAGAAACAATCATAAGCATAGAAGAAAAGTTTCTCGGAACTCTCTAACGGCGGAAAACATACCCTCTCCTCGGACTCCGGGGCTGCTAACTCGTAATCCCGCTCAGACTCCCTGTTCTCACAAATACTACACTCCCTACGGAACCTAATCAGATACTCAGAATCTACAACAGACGGGACCCTTAAAGGAGCAGGATCTACCCAACCTAGACCACTCGGAATCTTGGTCGACATTGCTTGAAACACCTTTCGAGACATAAAAAAATCTTGCCTACAAAGAAAGAATACAACAGCAAGACAAAAATCACACAAAGGCAGAAAAACCAAATTCAACAAAAACAAAAGAAAGCAAAGTTCTTTTACAAACAAGAAGGCAGCAACTCGAATAACAAAAATGGATCGGAGAAAAGAGTCCCCCCACACACACATACAAAGCAATAGCGGCGCCTCTTTTCGGGGCAACCCGGGCATAGAAGATATCAGAAAAAAGAAGCGTACGAAGAATAAAAGCGAAAAAGCAAACCTGGAAAAGAAGAAAGCGACGAGCTCCGACGAAAGGAAAAACGGCGGCGCAGAAAAGAACTCTGAAAAAACGCACAAAAATGGAAGACGAAGAACAGAGAGAAAGAAGAGAAGATGCTCGAAAAGAAGTGATGAATAAACAAAGAAAAATGAAGAAAGGGGCAAATAAATAAAGCCTCCACAGAGCGCCGCACGGAAATCGAGGAAGAAACGGTAACAAGCAATAAATGCTGAAACGACCGTTTTCAAATTTTGAAAAAACTACTATGCCCGAGCTCGACCTTCCGAAAAAAGACGAACTCGGGCAGGGGCACTGTTCATACCCTGACCGAGCTCTCCAAACTCGGTAAAGCTGATAGAAGGCCCGACCTCGACCCAAGGCCCACGTTCGAGGTCGGACCTCGGACAAACAGGCCAAAGAAAGGCCCATCAGAAGGAACTAAGCCCAAAACCTAAAGGCCGAAAGGGCCTGGGAAAGGCGGTTCCGCAAAGATAGAGATGAATCTCCCAAAAGATAAGATAAGATAAGAATATCTTATCCAGGGATGATCGCAGCCAACTACTATAAATACACTGGAGCACCCAGGTATAACTCATACTCTAATTCTACTTGATATCTGCTTGGACCCATGCTAACTTAAGCATCGGAGTGTCATTGCAGGTACAACCCCCCGCCGTTCAGCACAGCCAGCTCGGGTCTCAGACCCACCACCTCGGGCCTTGCCGGAAGACCGAGCTGCACGTTTCAGGTAACCCTCGGAACAGTTGCTATACGGATGGTGGCGCGCACGCGCAAAGTACGCGCACGCGCCGTTGCTGCCATCTGGTTCACTTAATGCAACATGTGGCCAGCGATTTTAGAAGCCTTGTGGGCCCAATCCAACTCATTTCTGATGCTATTTAAGTCAAGGATTGAAGGGGAGTCAACATACTCTCATACTTTACATGTTAGTTACCAATTAGTTTAGTTTAGTAGTTAGAGTTAGTTTCTAGAGAGAGAAGCTCTCACTTCTCTCTAGAATTAGGATTAGGATTAAGTTTAGTTCTTAGATCTAGGTTTTAATCTTTGCTTTCTTCTACTTCTACCTTTCAATTCTTTGTTGTTACATTCATTCTTCTTCCATTCTTTTATTGTAATTTCCTTTATGTTGTTCTTATACTTTGTTGTAGATCTACTTTTGTTCCTCCTATTCTCTTTCAATTCAATTAGAGGTAATTCATAATAATTGTGTTCATTTGATTTGTTGTTGTTTAATTCCTTGCAATTGAGTAGTGTAGATTTACTTTTCTTGCAATTTTACTATGCTTTCCTTTTATGCCTTCCAAGTGTTTGATGAAATGCTTGGTTGGATTTAGAGTAGAATTTTATACTCTTGGCTTGGAAAGGTAACTTAGGACCTCTTGAGTTACTAATGTCCAAGTAATTGATGATTGGGAGCCATTGACTCTAGTTCTCACTAATTGAATTAGTGGAGAGTTAGGACTTATGGACTAGGATTGATATAGCTCATTTGACTTTCCTTTACTACTAGTTAGAGGATGATTTAATGAGATTAATCCTTGCCAATTCTCATATTGTGGTTAGTGATTAGGATAGAGATCCTTGACCACCAACCCTTGCCAAGACCTTTTTAGCCATTAGTTTACTTTCTTACCATTTACTTTCATGGTTCTTATCCAAAACCCCAAAATACATTTCTAACCAATAACAAGACACTTTATTGTAATTCCTAGGGAGAACGACCCGAGGTTTGAATACTTCGGTTATTAATTTTAGGGGTTTGTTACTTGTGACAAACAAATTTTTGTATGAAAGGATTATTGCTTGGTTTAGAAACTATACTTTACAACGAGATTTTACTTGAGAAATTCTAAACCATCAAAAATCCATTCGTCAAGTGTCACGGATCATCACATTCATCAAGTTGAAGTGCAACGAATATCTTAGAACAAAAATAAATCGAATTGAATAGGAAATAGTAGTAATTGCATTAAAACTTGAGGTACAGCAGACCTCCACACCCTTAATCTATGGTGTGTAGAAACTCCACCGTTGAAAATATATAAGTGAAAGGTTCAGGCATGGCCGAGTGGCCAGCCCCAAGGTCTAAGGACTAGGCGTCCAGAGATGTCTAATACACTAGTAAAAAGTTCTATTTATAATAAATTAGCTACTAGGGTTTACATGAGTAAGTAATTGATGCATAAATCCACTTCCGGGGCCCACTTGGTGCATGTTTGGGCTGAGCTTGATCTATCCACGAGCTGAGGCTTCTCTTGGAGTTGAACGCCAAGTTGTAACGTGTTTTGGGCGTTCAACTCCGGGTTGTGACGTGGTTCTGGCATTTGACTCCAGACAGCAACATGGAACTGGCGTTGAGCGCCAGTTTACATCGTCAATTCCCGAATAAAGTATGAACTATTATATATTGCTGGAAAGCTCTGGATGTCTACTTTCCAACGCCATTGAGAGTGCGCCATTTGGAGTTAGGTAGCTCCAGAAAATTTATTTTGAGTACAGGGAGGTCAGATTCCAACAGCATCTGCAGTCCTTTGTCAGCCTCCTATCAGAGTTTTGCTCAAGTCCCTCAATTTCAGCCAGAATTTACCTGAAATCACAGAAAAACACACAAACTCATAGTAAAGTCCAGAAATGTGAATTTAACATAAAAACTAATGAAAACATCTCTAAAAGTAGCTTGAACCTATTAAAAACTACCTAAAAACAATGCCAAAAAGTGTATAAATTATCCGCTCATCACAACACCAAACTTAAATTGTTGCTTGTCCCCAAGCAACTGAAAATCAAATAAGATAAAAGAAGAGAATATACTATAAATTCCAAAATATCAATGAATATTAATTCTAATTAGATGAGCTGGACTTGTAGCTTTTTGCTTCTGAACAGTTTTGGCATCTCACTTTTTCCTTTGAAGTTTAGAATGATTGGCATCTCTAGGGACTTAGAATTTCAGATAGTGTTATTGACTTTCCTAGTTAAGTATGTTGATTCTTGAACACAACTACTTATGAGTCTTGGCCGTGGCCCTAAGCATTTTGTTTTCCAGTATTACCACCGGATACATAAATGCCACAGACACATGACTGGGTGAACCTTTTCAGATTGTGACTCAGCTTTGCTAGAGTCCCCAGTTAGAGGTGTCCAGAGCTCTTAAGCACACTCTTTTTGCTTTGGATCACGACTTTAACCACTCAGTCTCAAGCTTTTCACTTGGACCTACATGCCACAAGCACATGGTTAGGGACAGCTTGATTTGGCCGCTTAGGCCTGGATTTTATTTCCTTGGGCCCTCCTATCCATTGATGCTCAAAGCCTTGGATCTTTTTTACCCTTGCCTTTTGGTTTTAAGGGCTATTGGATTTTTCAGCTTGCTTTTTCTTTTTCTTTCTAATTTTTTTTTTCGCCACTTTTTTTTTTCAAGCTTTTGCTTTTTCACTGCCTTTTCTTGCTTCAAGAATCAATTTCATGATTTTTCAGATCATCAATAACATTTCTCTTTGTTCATCATTCTTTCAAGAGCCAACAGTTTTAACATTCATAAACAACAAGATCAAAAATATGCACTGTTCAAGCATTCATTCAGAAAACAAAAAGTATTGTCACCACATCAATATAATTAAACTAAATTCAAGGATAAATTTGAAATTCATGTACTTCTTGTTCTTTTGAATTAAAAACATTTTTCATTTAAGAAAGGTGAAGGATTAATGGAATTATTCATAACTTTAAGAATAGTTACTAAACACTAATGATCATGAAGTAGAGACACAAAACATAAATGAACACAACATAAAAATCGAAAAGCAGAAAGAAATAAGAACAAGGAATGAATCCACCTTAGTGGCGTCTTCTTCTTGAAGGACCAACAATGTCCTTAAGCTCTTCTATGTCCCTTCCTTGCCTTTGTTGCTCCTCCGTCATTGCTCTTTGATCTTCTCTTATTTCATGGAGAATGATGGAGTGCTCATGATGTTCCACCCTTAATTGTTCCACATTGTAGCTCAAATCTTCTAAGGAAGTGTTGAGTTGTTCCCAATAGTTGTTGGGAGGAAAGTGCATCCCTTGAGGCATCTCAGGGATTTCTTGATGATGAGCTTCCTCATGCATCTCTTGAGATCCGTGGAGGATCTCTCTTGCTTGCTTCATCCTATTCTTGGTGATGGGCTTATCCTCTTCAATGAGGATGTCGCCTTCTATAATAACTCCAGCTGAGTAACTGGTGGGCGAAATCGTGATTCATTCTTTTCACTTCAACAATCTAAGGTAATGGCTCCAAAGACTTGGTGCACAGAACCATGGTCTAAAATTAACTTCACAGTCTCGCTCAACTAACCAGCAAGTGCACTGGGTCGTCCAAGTAATACCTTACGTGAGTAAGGGTCGATCCCACGGAGATTGTTGGTATGAAGCAAGCTATGGTCATCTTGTAATTCTTAGTCAGGCTTATCCATGTGGTTATGGGAGATTAGATAATTAAAAGATAAATAAAATAGGATAGAAATACTTATGTAATTCAATGGTGGGAATTTCAGATAGGCGTATGAAGATGCTGTGCTCCTCTTGAATCTCTGCTTTCCTGCTGCTTTCATCCAATTCTTCTTACTCCTTTCCATGGAAAGCTGTATGTAGGGCATCACCGTTGTCAATGGCTACATCCCATTCTCTCAGTGAAAATGGTCCTATGCTCTGTCACGGCACGGCTAATCATCTGTCGGTTCTCAATTAGGTTGGAATAGAATCCCTTGATTCTTTTGCGTTTGTCATCACGCCCAGCCTTCAGGAGTTTGAAGCTCGTCACAGTCATTCAATCCCAGAATCCTACTCGGAATACCATAGAAAAGGTTTAAACTTTTCCGGATCCTCATGAATGCCGCCATCTATCTAGCTTATACCACGAAGATTCTGTTGGGGAATCTAAGAGATATGCGCCCGGCCTAAGGTAGAACGGAAGTGGTTGTCAGTCACGCGCGTTCATAGGTGAGAATGATGATGAGTGTCACGGATCATCACATTCATCAAGTTGAAGTGCAACGTATATCTTGGAATAGGAATAAATGGAATTGAATAGGATATAATAGTAATTGCATTGAAACTTGAGGTACAGCAGAGCTCCACACCCTTAATCTATGGTGTGTAGAAACTCCACCGTTGAAAATACATAAGTGAGAGGTTCAGGCATGGCCGAATGGCCAGCCCCCAAAACGTGGTCACTGGATCAAAAATACAATCCAGGGATCAAAACCAAGATGATAATATGATAGTAAAGAGTTCTATTTATAATAAACTAGCTACTAGGGTTTACAGAAGTAAGTAATTGATGCATAAATCCACTTCCGGGGCCCACTTGGTGTATGTTTGGGCTGAGCTTGGTCTATCCACGAGCTGAGGCTTTTCTTGGAGTTGAACTCCAAGATATAACGTGTTTTGGGCGTTCAACTCCGGATCATGACGTGTTTCTGGCGTTTAACTCCAGACAGCAGCATGTACTTGGCGTTCAATGCCAAGTTACGTCGTCAATTTCCGAATAAAGTATGGACTATTATATATTGCTGGAAAGCTCTGGATGTCTACTTTCCAACGCCGTTGAGAGCGCGCCATTTAGAGTTTTGTAGCTCCAGAAAATCCATTTTGAGTGCAGGGAGGTCAGATTCCAACAGCATCAGCAGTCCTTTTGTCAGCCCTTTTCAGAGTTTTGCTCAAGTCCCTCAATTTCAGCCAGAAATTACCTGAAATCACAGAAAAATACACAAACTCCTAGTAAAGTCCAGAAATGTGAATTTAACATAAAAACTAATGAAAACATCCCTAAAAGTAGCTTGAACTTACTAAAAACTACCTAAAAACAATGTCAAAAAGCGTATAAATTATCCGCTCATCAGTAACATAGATGGCAAATAAGATGAGGAAAAGCTAGCCTTGCCGTGTTGGAGGACTTATCGGCTATTTTGTCGATTTCATTGGAGATGACTTCATGAACTTCTACTTCCTCTCCAATCATGATGCTATGAATCATGATGGTCCGATCCACAGTAACTTCAGATCGGTTGCTAGTGGGAATGATGGAGCGTTGAATGACCTCCAACCATCCTCTAGCTACAGGCTTGAGGTCCAGTCTTCTCAGTTGAACTGGCTTGCCTTTGGAGTCTCTTTTCTATTGAGCTCCTTCCACACATATGTCCATAAGGACTTGGTCCAACCTTTGATTAAAGTTGACCCTTCTAGTGTAGGGGCGTTCATCTCCTTACATCATGGGCAAGTGGAATGCCAACCTCACATTTTCCGGACTAAAATCTAAGTGTTTCCCTTGAACCATTGTGAGATAATTCTTTGGACTCGGGTTCATACTTTGATCATGGTTCTTAGTGATCCATGCATTGGCATAGAATTCTTGAACAATTAAGATTCCGACTTGTTGCATGGGGTTGGTTAGGACTTCCCAACCTCTTCTTCGGATCTCATGTTGGATCTCCGGATACTCATTTTTCTTGAGCTTGAAAGGGACCTCCGGGATCACCTTCTTCTTTGCCAACATCATAGAAGTGGTCTTGATGGCTTTTGGAGATGAATCTTTCCGTCTCCCATGACTCGGAGGTGGAAACTTTTGTCTTCCCTTTTCCTTTTCTAGAGGATTCTCCGGCCTTAGGTGCCATTGATGGTAATGGAAAACAAAAAAGATTATGCTTTTACCACACCAAACTTAAAATATTGCTCGCCCTCGAGCAAGAGAAGAAAGAAGAGAAGAAGAAGAAGAAGAAAATATGGAGGAGAGTGAGGGGAGATGGATTCGGCCAAGGTATAGAAGAGGGGGTTTTGTTGTGTGGAAATGAAGTAGAATTGAAGGGTATATATAGGGAGGGGAGAGGGTGTAGTTTCGGTCATTTAGGGTGTGTTTGGGTGGGAAAGTGTTTTGAATTTTGAAGGTAGGTGGGGTTTATGGGGAAGAGTGGATGGATGTGAGTTGTGAAGGGGGTAATTGGGAAGAGAGATTGAAGTTGTTGGGAAGTGTGTTTTGGGAAAGAGTGTTATAGGATTAGGAGGTAAGGTGGGAATATGTTAGGTGGGGATCTTGTGGGGTCCACAGATCCTGAGATGATCCTGTGGGGTCCACAGATCCTGAGGTGTCAAGGATTTACATCCCTGCACCAATTAGGCATGTAAAATGCCTTTGCACACCATTCTGGCGTTTGAACGCCGAGATGATGCACACTCTGGGCGTTCAACGCCCATGTGTAGCATGTTTCTGGCGTTGAACGCCAGTTCCATGCTTGTTACTGGCGTTCAGCGCCAACTTCCTCAAGGCACATTCCTGGCGTTCAAACGCCAGAATGTTGCTTGTTTCTGGCGTTCAGCGCCTGATTCATGCTCTGTTCTGGCATTGAACGCCAGCTAGATGCTCCTTACTGGCGTTGAACGCCAGTATGTCCTCCCTCTAGGGTGTGATTTTTTTTCTGCTATTCTTGATTCTGTTTTTAATTTTTATATTTTTTTCGTGACTCCACATGATCATGTACCTAATAAAACACAAAATAACAATAAAATAAAATAAAAATTAGATAAATAAAAAAAATTGGGTTGCCTCCCAACAAGCGCTCTTTTAATGTCATTAGCTTGACAGTGGGGTCTCATGGAGCCACAAAGGGGATCAGGTCAATGTTGTATAGTCCCAACACCAAACTTAGAGTTTGGATATGGGGTCTTAACACCAAACTTAGAGTTTGGTTGTGGCCTCCCAACACCAAACTTAGAGTTTGACTGTGGGGGCTTTTCTTGACTCTGTACTGAGAGAAGCTCTTCATGCTTACTCTCTTTTGTCACAGAGGGATGACCATGTGCCTTAAACACAAGGTAGTCCCCATTCAATTGAAGGACTAATTCACCTCTGTTGACATCTATCACAACTCCTGCTGTGGCTAGGAAAGGTCTTCCAAGGATGATGCACTCATCCTCTTCCTTCCTAGTGTCTAAGATTATGAAATCAACAGGGATGTAAAGGCCTTCAACCTTTACTAACACGTCCTCTACTAATCCATAAGCTTGTCTCAATGACTTTTTTGCCAATTGTAATGAGAACAAGGTAGGTTGTACCTCAATGATCCCCAGCTTCTCCATTACAGAGAGTGGCATAAGATTTATCCCTGACCCCAGATCACATAGAGCTTTTTCAAAGGTCATGGTGCCTATGGTACAAGGTACTAAGAACTTGCCAGGATCTTGTCTCTTTTGAGGTAAAATTTGCTGAATCCAGGTATCTAGTTCACTAATGAGCAAGGGAGGTTCACTTTCCCAAGTCTCATTACCAAACAACTTGGCATTTAGCTTCATGATAGCTCCTAAATATTGAGCAACTTGCTCTCCAATCACATCTTCATCCTCTTCAGAGGAAGAATAGTCTTCAGAGCTCATGAATGGCAGAAGGAGATTTAATGGAATCTCTATGGTCTCTATATGAGCCTCAGATTCCTTTGGATCCTTACTAGGAAACTCCCTCTTGCTTGAGAGACGTCCCAGGAGGTCCTCCTCACTAGGATTTTCGTCCTTCTCTTTCCTTGTGCATTCAGCCATATTGATCACATCAATGGCCTTGCACTCTCCTTTTGGATTCTCTTCTGTATTGCTTGGGAGAATACTGGGAGGAGTTTTAATGACTTTCTTACTCAACTGACCCACTTGTGCCTTCAGATTTCTGATGGAGGATCTTGTTTCACTCATGAAACTGAAAGTGGCTTTTGACAGATCAGAGACTAAATTTGCTAAATTAGAGGAGCTTTGTTCAGAATTCTCTGTCTGTTGCTGAGAAGATGATGGAAAAGGCTTGTTATTACTGAGCCTATTTCTTCCACCATTATTAAAGCCTTGTTGAGGCTTTTGTTGATCCTTCCATGAGAAATTTGGGTGATTTCTCCATGATGAGTTATAGGTGTTTCCATAAGGTTCACCCATGTAATTTACCTCTGCTATTGCAGGGTTCTCAGGATCATAAGCTTCTTCAGAAGCTTCCTCTTTAGTATTGATGGATGCATTTTGCCATCCATTCAGACTTTGAGGTCATGTTGACTTGCTGAGTCAACACTTTGTTCTGAGCCAATATGGCATTCAGAGCATCAATTTCAAGAACTCCCTTCCTCTGAGGCGTCCCATTATTCACGGAATTCCTCTCAGAAGTGTACATGAATTGGTTATTTGCAACCATGTCAATGAGTTCTTGAGCTTCTGCAGGTGTTTTCTTTAGGTGAATGGATCCACCTGCAGAATGATCCAGTGACATTTTCAAAAATTCAGATAGACCATAATAGAATATATCTAATATGGTCCATTCTGAAAACATGTCAGATGGACACCTTTTGGTCAGCTGCTTGTATCTTTCCCAAGCTTCATAGAGGGATTCACCATCCTTTTGTTTGAAGGTTTGAACATCCACTCTAAGCTTGCTCAGCTTTTGAGGAGGAAAGAATTTATCCAAGAAAGCCGTGACCAGCTTATCCCAGGAGTCTAGGCTATCTTTAGGTTGTGAGTCCAACCATATTCTAGCTCTGTCTCTTACAGTAAAAGGGAAAAGCATGAGTCTGTAAACTTCAGGATCTACTCCCTTTGTCTTAACAGTCTCACAAATCTGCAAGTACTCAGTTAAAAACTGGTAAGGATCTTCAGATGGAAGTCCATAAAACTTGCAGTTCTGTTGCATTAAAGCAACTAGTTGAGGCTTAAGCTCAAAATTGTTTGCTCCAATAGCAGGAATAGAGATGCTTCTTCCATCAAATTTGGACGCTGGTTTTGTGAAGTCACCAAGCATCCTCCTTGCATTATTATTATTGGGTTCGGCTGCCATTTCCTTCTCTTGTTTAAAAATTTCTAAAAGGTTGTTTCTGGATTGTTGTAATTTAGCTTCTCTTAGTTTTCTCTTCAGAGTCCTTTCAGATTCTGGATCAGCTTCAACAAGAGTGTCTTTTTCCTTATTCCTGCTCATATAGGGAAGAAGAGAATAAGAAAAGAAAGAGGAATCCTCTATGTCACAGTATAGAGATTCCTTTATGTTAGTAAAAGAAGAAGAGAATAGAAGAAGGAAGAGTGAAGAATCCAAACACAGGGGGAAGAGTGAGTTCGGATTTTTGGATGAAGAGAGGTGAAGAGACGTGTTAGTAAATAAATAATTAAATAGAATAAGAAAAGAGAGGGAGAATTCGAAAATTAATTTTTTAAAAAGGAGTTAGTAATTTTGAAAATTAAAGATAAGATATGATTAAAATTAAAATTTAAAACAATTAAAAAGAAATTTTGAAAAAGAGAGAAGTATTTTCGAAAGTTGAAGAGGAAAAAGTAGTTAGGTGGTTTTGAAAAAGATAAGAAACAAACAAAAAGTCAAATAGTTAGTTGAAAAAGATATTAAAATCAAATTTGAAAAGATAAGAAGATAAGATAAGATAAGATATTTTGAAATCAAAATTTGAAAAAGATAAAATTTTGAAAAAGATATGATAAAAAGATAAGATAAAAATATGTGATAAAAAGATATGTTTGAAAAAGATTTAATTTTTAAAATTAAAATTAATTACTTAACTAACAAGTAACTACAAGACATGATTCTAGAATTTAAAAACTGAACCTTTCTTAACAAGAAAGTAACAAACTTCAAATTTTTGAATCAATCACATTAATTGTTAGTGTAATTTCGAAAATATGATATAAAGATAAGAAAAAGATTTTGAAAATAATTTGAAAAAGATTTTTGAAAATTTTCGAAAAACAAAGATAAAATTGAAAAGATATGACTTTTGAAAAAGATTTTGAAAAGATAAGATTTTTAAAAATTGAAAATTTGACTTGACTTGTAAGAAACAACTAATTTTGAAATTTTTTAACTAAGTCAACTCAAATTTTCGAAAATTATGAGAAAAATAAGGAAAAGATATTTTTTTTATTTTTTGAAATTTTAATTATGAGAGAGAAAAACACAATTATGGCCCAAAATATGAAAATTTTGGATCAAAACACAAGATGCATGCAAGAACACTATGAATGTCAAGATGAACACCAAGAACACTGGTGCACGAAATTGCAATAACACTTTTGCAATCCCGCACAACTAACCAGCAAGTGCACTGGGTCGTCCAAGTAATACCTTGCGTGAGCAAGGGTCGATCCCACGGAGATTGTCGGCTTGAAGCAAGCTATGGTTATCTTGTAAATCTTAGTCAGGATATCAGAAATTATCAGGATTGATTGTAAGAAGCAAAAGAACATGTAATGGTTACTTGTACTGCAGTAATGGAGAATGGGTTGAGGTTTGGAGATGCTCCATCTTCCGAATCTCTGCTTTCCTACTATCTTCTTCATCAAACACGCATGTCTCCTTCCATGGCAAGCTCGTGTAGGGTCTCACTGTTGTCAGCAGCTACCTCCCATCCGCGCAGTGAAAGCTAATGCACACACTCTGTCACAATGCTGCCAATCACCGGTTTGGTTCCCTCCCCTACCGGAATAGAATAACTCTTTTGCGTCTGTCACTAACGCCCAGTAGGTTACAGGTTTGAAGCACGTCACAGTCATTCAATCATTGAATCCTACTCAGAATACCACAGACAAGGTTTAGACCTTCCGGATTCTCTTGAATGCTGCCATCAGGTCTTGCCTATACCACGAAGATTCCAATTAAAGAACCAAGAGATAACTACTCAATCTAAGATAGAACAGAGGTGGTTGTCAGGCACGTGTTCATGGTTGAGAATGATGATGATTGTCACGGATCATCACATTCATCCGGATTAAGAACAAGTGTTATCTTAGAATGGAAGCAAGCATGATTGAATAAGAAACAGTAGTAATTGCATTAATCCATCAAGACACAGCAGAGCTCCTCACCCCCAACCATGGGGTTTAGAGGCTCATACGTGGAAAGAACGTGTACAAAATGTTATGGGGTCATAAGGTTCTGATTACAATGTAAAAGGTCCTATAAGTAGTAAACTAGTATCCTAAGGTTTACAGAAATGAGTAAATGACAGAAAAATCCACTTCCTGGCCCACTTGGGTGTGCTTGGGCTGAGCAATGAAGGAAATTCGTGTAGAGACCTTTTCTGGAGTTAAACGCCAGTTCTCATGCCAGTTTGGGCGTTTAACTCCAACTTTTATTCCAGTTCCGGCGTTTAACGCTGGAATTTCTGAGGCCGGATTGCTACGCGGGTTTGGGCCATCAAATCTTGGACAAAGTATGGACTATTATATATTTCTGGAAAGCCCAGGATGTCTACTTTCCAATGCCGTTGAGAGCGCGCCAATTGGGCTTCTGTAGCTCCAGAAAATCCACTTTGAGTGCAGGGAGGTCAGAATCCAACAGCATCTGCAGTCCTTTTCAGTCTCTGGATCAGATTTTTGCTCAGGACCCTCAATTTCAGTCAGAAAATACCTGAAATCACAGAAAAACACAAACCCATAGTAAAGTCCAGAAAAGTGAATTTTAATTAAAAACTAATAAAAATATACTAAAACTAACTAAAAGATACTAAAAACATACTAAAAACAATGCCAAAAAGCATACAAATTATCCGCTCATCACAACACCAAACTTAAATTGTTGCTTGTCCCCAAGCAACTGAAAATCAAAATAGGATAAAAAGAAGAGAATATACTATAGATCCCAAAATATCAAAGAAACATAGTTCCAATTAGATGGAGCGGGACTAGTAGCTTTTTGCCTCCGAACAGTTTTGGCATCTCACTCTATCCTTTTGAAGTTCAGAATGATTGGCATCTATAAGAACTTAGAACTCAAATAGTGTTATTGATTCTCCTAGTTAAGTATATTGATTCTTGAACAATAGCTAGTGTATGAGTCTTGGCTGTGGCCCAAAGCACTCTGTCTTCCAGTATTACCACCGGATACATACATGCCACAGACACATAATTGGGTGAACCTTTTTAGATTGTGACTCAGCTTTGCTAAAGTCCCCAATTAGAGGTGTCCAGGGTTCTTAAGCACACTCTTGTTGCCTTGGATCACAACTTTATTTCCTTCTCTTTTTTTTTTTTTCGAAATTTTTTTTTTGAATATTGCTTTTTCTTGCTTCAAGAATCAATTTGATGATTTTCAGATCCTCAATAACGTTCTCTTTCTCCTCATTCTTTCAAGAGCCAACAATTTTAACATTCTCAAACAACAAATTCAAAAGACATATGCACTGTTCAAGCATTCATTCAGAAAACAAAAAGTATTGTCACCACATCAAGCTAATTCAACTAGTTTCAGAGATAAATTTCGAAACCCTGTACTTCTTGTTCTTTTGTGATTAAAGCATTTTCTTTTAAGAGAGGTGATGGATTCATAGGACATTCATAGCTTTAAGGCATAAACTTTATTAATTTTATTAATTAAGAACAAGACTCAAATATAGATATAAGATGAGACTAAAAATAAAGGAAAAAAAAATAATAATAAAAAAAACGAAAAACAGAGGCTCCTAATGATAGAGGTTTCACAGAGTTAGGACTCACAACCTGATTTTGAGAAGGGATGCTCTCTCAGCTTGAGAGGAGAGCTTTGGCGCTTCAGTTCTTTGATTTCACGCCCCT
>NC_080382.1:40553762-40681346 GCF_014773155.1 Arachis stenosperma
GAGTCTTCTGTAGTCAATACACATGCGCCACCCTGTGACTGTCTTGTAGGAACAGTTCATTTTTTTCATTATGAACCACTGTCATGCCTCCCTTTTTGGGAACAACTTGGACAGGGACCCAGGGGCTATCAGAAATAGGATAAATAATTCCAGCCTCCAGTAATTTAGTGACCTCTTCTGCACCACCTCCTTCATGGCAGGATTTAGCCTCCTCTGTGGTTGAACACTGGTTTGGCATATCCTCCAATAGGATCTTGTGCATGCATCTGGCTGGGCTAATGCCCTTGAGATCACTTATGGACCACCCAAGAGCTGTCTTGTGTGTCCTTAGCACTTTAATCAGTGCTTCCTCTTCCTGTGAATTTAAGGCAGAGCTTATAATCACTGGAAAGTGTCACCCTCTCCCAGAAATGCATATTTCAGGGATGGTGGTAATGGTTTGAGTTCAGGCTTAGGAGGCTTATCCTCCTCCTGAGGAATTTTCGAAAATTCCTTTGCCTCCTCTGGCTCTTCCTGATCAGTTGGAGCATCTTTGAAGATGTCCTCAAGCTCTGATTCTAGGCTTTCAGCCATATTGATCTCTTCTACCAGAGAGTCAATAATGTCAGCGTCCATGCAGTCCTCTGGTGTGTCTGGATGCTGCATTGCTTTTACAGCATTCAACTTGAACTCATCCTCATTGACTCTCAAGGTTACTTCCCCTTTTTGTACATCAATGAGAGTTCGTCCAGTTGCTAGGAAAGGTCTTCCTAGAATGAGAGTTGCACTTTTGTGCTCCTCCATTTCCAGCACCACAAAGTCAGTTGGAAAGGCAAATGGCCCAACCTTGACAATCATGTCCTCTATTATGCCTGATGGGTGTTTAATGGAGCCATCAGCAAGTTGGAGGCATATCCTGGTTGGTTTGACCTCTCCAATCAACCCAAGCTTTCTGATAGTGGATGCAGGTATTAAATTAATACTTGCTCCAGATCACATAAGGCTACCTTGGTGTAAGTGCCTTCCAATGTGCATGGTATCAGAAAGCTTCCAGGATCTTGAAGCTTTTCTGGTAAGCTTTTTAGAATGACTGCACTGCATTCTTCAGTGAGAAACACTTTTTCAGTTTCTCTCCAATCCTTCTTATGACTTAAGATCTCTTTCATGAACTTAGCATAAGAAGGTATTTGCTCAAGTGCCTCTGCAAAAGGAATCTTTATTTCAAGAGTCCTTAAATAGTCTGCAAAGCGGGCAAATTGTTTATCCTGTTCCGCTTTGCGGAGTTTCTGAGGATAAGGCATCTTGGCTTGATATTCTTCAACCTTAGATGCTGCAGGTTTATTCCTTACAGAAGTGGTTGAAGAAGCCTTGTTAGAGGGATTACTGTCAGCACTCTCAGGTGTCTGATTCTCCTTGGGCGTTTGAACGCCAGGAGTGGATGAAGTTTGGGCGTTAAACGCCAACTTCTCCCCCTTTTCTGGCGTTTGAACGCCAATAATATTCCTCTCTGGGCTCTTACTGTCCTCAGAGGGATTTTGAACAGTGGCTTGGTCATCCTCTGTCAACTGTTCCTTAATTGACTTCTTGCTCTTTTGAGCAGTGGCATTCAGTGTTTTCCCACTCCTCAGTTGAACTGCTTGACATTCTTCTGTTATTTGTTTAGATATTTGCTGTTTTTCTTGATTCAACTGCAGTTCTATGCTCTTGTTAGCAACCTTAGTATCATGGAGCATTTCTTTAAATTCTGCTAACTGTTCTGTCATCAGGAGCAATTGTTGATTAAGCTCATTCATCTGTTCTTGAGGATCAGGATCAGTGACTACTGCCATGACCTCTTCTTGTGGAACGAATTCCTTGCTAGAATATAAGTATTGGTTTCTAGCAACAGTGTCTATAAGCTCTTGAGCTTCTTCAATTGTCTTCCTCATGTGTATAGATCCACCAGCTGAGTGGTCTATAGACATCTGAGCTTTTTCTGTAAGCCCATAGTAGAAGATGTCCAACTGTACCCACTCTGAAAACATTTCAGAGGGGCATTTTCTAAGCATACCTCTATACCTCTCCCAGGCATCATAAAGGGATTCATTATCCTCTTGTTTAAAGCCTTGGATGTCCAGCCTTAGCTGTGTCATCCTTTTTGGAGGGTAAAAATGATTCAGGAATTTTTCTGATAACTGTTTCCATGTCTTTATGCTTGCTGTAGGTTGGTTATTCAACCACCTTTTTGCTTGATCTTTTACAGCAAATGGAAACAGTAACAGTCTGTAGACATCCTGATCTACCTCTTTATCATGTACTGTGTCAGCAATTTGTAAGAACTGTGCCAGAAACTCAGTAGGTTCTTCCTGTGGAAGACCGGAATACTGGCAATTTTGCTGCACTATGATAATGAGTTGAGGATTTAGCTCAAAGCTGCTTGCTTTGATGGGAGGTATACAGATGCTACTCCCATATGCAGCTGTAATGGGGTTAGCATAAGACCCCAGAGTCCTCTTGGACTGATTAATTCCACTTAAGTCCATAATGGACAAAAGGGAAATGAGAATGATTGCAAAGAGATAAATTTTGTTTATTTTTATTTTTTTTTTTGAAATAACCGAAAAAAATCAAAATATAATAAAATAAAATAAGAGGAAAATAAAATAAAATTCGAAAATTTTAAAATAAAATAAGATCAAAGCAAATTGAGAACTGAATCAATTAGTTAATTAAAAAGATTTTGAAAACAGCAATTAAAAAGATATGATTGAAAAGTTTTTATGAAAAAGATTTGATTTTTAAAAAGAGGAAAGAGAAAAACACAAAAGACACCAAACTTAAAATTTTTAGAAAATCAAACACTAAATTTTTCGAAAATTTTAAAGGAAAAACACAAAGAGGACACCAAACTTAGAATTTTTACGAATCAAAAAGGGACTAAGACTACGCAAAAACGAAAATTTTAAAAGAAAAATAAAAGCATGCAATTGACACCAAACTTAGAATATGAAACTAGACTCAACTAAAAGACTCTAAACCAACAAAAATAAAACAGTCCTAATCTAAGCAACAAGATAAGCCGTCAGTTGTCCAAACTCGAACAATCCCCGGCAACGGCGCCAAAAACTTGGTGCACGAAATTGCAATAACACTTTTGCAATCCCGCACAACTAACCAGCAAGTGCACTGGGTCGTCCAAGTAATACCTTGCGTGAGCAAGGGTCGATCCCACGGAGATTGTCGGCTTGAAGCAAGCTATGGTTATCTTGTAAATCTTAGTCAGGATATCAGAAATTATCAGGATTGATTGTAAGAAGCAAAAGAACATGTAATGGTTACTTGTACTGCAGTAATGGAGAATGGGTTGAGGTTTGGAGATGCTCCATCTTCCGAATCTCTGCTTTCCTACTATCTTCTTCATCAAACACGCATGTCTCCTTCCATGGCAAGCTCGTCTAGGGTCTCACTGTTGTCAGCAGCTACCTCCCATCCGCGCAGTGAAAGCTAATGCACACACTCTGTCACAGTGCTGCCAATCACCGGTTTGGTTCCCTCCCTACCGGAATAGAATAACTCTTTTGCGTCTGTCACTAACGCCCAGTAGGTTACAGGTTTGAAGCACGTCACAGTCATTCAATCATTGAATCCTACTCAGAATACCACAGACAAGGTTTAGACCTTCCGGATTCTCTTGAATGCTGCCATCAGGTCCTGCCTATACCACGAAGATTCCAATTAAAGAACCCAAGAGATAACTACTCAATCTAAGATAGAACAGAGGTGGTTGTCAGGCACGTGTTCATGGTTGAGAATGATGATGATTGTCACGGATCATCACATTCATCCGGATTAAGAACAAGTGTTATCTTAGAATGGAAGCAAGCATGATTGAATAAGAAACAGTAGTAATTGCATTAATCCATCAAGACACAGCAGAGCTCCTCACCCCCAACCATGGGGTTTAGAGGCTCATACTGTGGAAAGACGTGTACAAAATGTTATGGGGTCATAAGGTTCTGATTACAATGTAAAAAGGTCCTATAAGTAGTAAACTAGTATCCTAAGGTTTACAGAAATGAGTAAATGACAGAAAAATCCACTTCCTGGCCCACTTGGTGTGTGCTTGGGCTGAGCAATGAAGGAAATTCGTGTAGAGACCTTTTCTGGAGTTAAACGCCAGTTCTCATGCCAGTTTGGGCGTTTAACTCCAACTTTTATTCCAGTTCCGGCGTTTAACGCTGGAATTTCTGAGGCCGGATTGCTACGCGGGTTTGGGCCATCAAATCTTGGACAAAGTATGGACTATTATATATTGCTGGAAAGCCCAGGATGTCTACTTTCCAATGCCGTTGAGAGCGCGCCAATTGGGCTTCTGTAGCTCCAGAAAATCCACTTTGAGTGCAGGGAGGTCAGAATCCAACAGCATCTGCAGTCCTTTTCAGTCTCTGGATCAGATTTTTGCTCAGGACCCTCAATTTCAGTCAGAAAATACCTGAAATCACAGAAAAACACACAAACCCATAGTAAAGTCCAGAAAAGTGAATTTTAATTAAAAACTAATAAAAATATACTAAAAACTAACTAAAAGATACTAAAAACATACTAAAAACAATGCCAAAAAGCATACAAATTATCCGCTCATCAAACACCTTAAAGATCATGATGAACATCAAGAACATAATTTTGAAAAATTTTTGATGCAAAGAAAATATGCAAGATACCAAACTTAGAAATCTGTAATGCATGGACTCTAATAAACAAAAAATGCATATGAAAAACAACAAACAACACAAAACAAGAAAACATCAAGATCAAACAAGAAGACTTACCGAGAACAACTTGAAGATCATTGATGAGCGGATAATTTGTACGCTTTTTGGCATTGTTTTTAGTATGTTTTTAGTATGATCTAGTTAGTTTTTAGTATATTTTTATTAGTTTTTAGTTAAAATTCACTTTTCTGGACTTTACTATGAGTTTGTGTGTTTTTCTGTGATTTCAGGTATTTTCTAGCTGAAATTGAGGGACCTGAGCAAAAATCTGATTCAGAGACTGAAAAGGACTGCAGATGCTGTTGGATTCTGACCTCCCTGCACTCGAAGTGGATTTTCCGGAGCTACAGAAGCCCAATTGGCGCGCTCTCAACGGCGTTCGAAAGTAGACATCCTGGGCTTTCCAGCAATATATAATAGTCCATACTTTGCTCAAGATTTGATGGCCCAAACCGGCGTTCAAAGTCACCTTCAGATTTCCCAGCGTTAAACGCCGGAACTGGCACCAAAATGGGAGTTAAACGCCCAAACTGGCATAAAAGCTGGCGTTTAACTCCAAGAAGAGTCTCTACACGAAAAATGCTTCATTGCTCAGCCCAAGCACACACCAAGTGGGCCCAGAAGTGGATTTTTATATCATTTACTTATCTTTGTAATTCTTAAGCTACTAGTTCCCTATAAGTAAGACCTTTTACTATTGTATTTTTCATCTTCGGACATCTAGTTCTTAGATCACATCTTGGTTCTTCTGGTTCCCTCTCTGGGGCCGAAACCAATGATCACTTTTGTTCTTATGTATTTTCAACGGTGGAGTTTCTACACACCATAGATTAAGGTGTGGAGCTCTGCTGTACCTCGAGTATTAATGCAATTACTATTGTTCTTCCATTCAATTCCACTTGTTCTTATTCCAAGATATCACTTGTTCTTCAACTTGATGAATGTGATGATCCGTGACACTCATCATCATTCTCACCTATGAACGTGTGACTGACAACCACCTCCGTTCTACCTTAGATTGGGTGAATATCTCTTGGATTCCTGATACACGATGCATGGTTGATCGCCTGACAACCGAGCGCTCGCCTGACAAACGAGCCAGCCATTGCGTGAGATCAGAGTCTTCGTGGTATAGGCAAGAACTGATGGCGGCATTCAAGAGAATCCGGAAGGTCTAACCTTGTCTGTGGTATTCTGAGTAGGATTCAATGATTGAATGACTGTGACGTGCTTCAAACTCCTGAAGGCGGGGCGTTAGTGACAGACGCAAAAGAATCACTGGATTCTATTCCGGCCTGATTGAGAACCGACAGATGGATAGCCGTGCCGTGACAGGGTGCGTTGAACATTTCCAATGAGAGGATGGGAGGTAGCCATTGACAACGGTGAAACCCTTACATAAGCTTGCCATGGAAAGGAGTAAGAAGGATTGGATGAAGACAGTAGGAAAGCAGAGAGACGGAAGGGAAAGTATCTTCATACGCTTATCTGAAGCTCTCACCAATGATATACATAAGTATCCCTATCTTTATCTTTATGTTTTATTCATCATCTATACCCATTTGAGTCTGCCTGACTAAGATTTACAAGGTGACCATAGCTTGCTTCATACCAACAATCTCCGTGGGATCGACCCTTACTCGCGTAAGGTTTATTACTTGGACGACCCAGTGCACTTGCTGGTTAGTTGTGCAAAGTTGTGTAGTGATCATAATTTCGCGCACCAAGTTTTTGGCGCCGTTGCCGGGGATTGTTCTGAGTATGGACAACTGACGGTTCATCTTGTTGCTTAGATTAGGTATTTTTCTTCAGAGTTCTTGAGAATGAATTCTAGTGTTTCATGATGATCTGTTGAAGTCTGGCTGGCTGAGAAGCCATGTCTAATCTTATTGGACCGAGGTTTCAACCTATCATCACAAGAGCTTGTTGATTTCTATCAATCTTGCTATTGGAGCAATGATCTGCTAAGGCTTGGCTGGCCATTGGCCATGTCTAGTATTTTGGACCGAAGCTTTCTTTGAAAGCTTGGCTGGCTGTGAAGCCATGTCTAATTCCTGGACCGAAGTCTTAGACTAGCATTGCAATGATTCCTGGAATTCAAATTAAGAATTCTGAAACCTTTATTTTCTATTTTCATATAATTTTCGAAAAAGCACAAAAAAAATTATAAAAATCATAAAAACCAAAAAATTTTATGTTTCTTGTTTAAGTCTAGTGTCTAATTTTAAGTTTGGTGTCTTGCATGCATTGTTTATTTGATCTTGGTTCTATTTTCAAGTCAATAGTACAGGGAACTGAAGATTCAGAACATGCAGCAGAGGAATTACACAGAAAAAGTTGGGCGTTCAAAACGCCCAGTGAAGAAGGACAGACTGGCGTCTAAACGCCAGCCAGGGTACCTGGTTGGGCGTTTAACGCCCAAAAAGGTAGTGCATTGGGCGTTAAACGCCAGAATGTGCACCATTCTGGGCGTTTAACGCCAGGATGGCACAAGGGGGAGGATTTTGTTTTCAAAATCAATTTTTTTCAAGTTTTCAAAGTTTTTCAAAATCAAATCATATCTTTTCAATCAAATGTTTTCAAAATCAATTTCTTTCCTTTTTCAAAGATACTTACTAACAATTAATGATTTGATTTAACATTTCAAGTATGTTGCCTTTTCTGTTGAGAAAGGTTTAATGTTTGAATCATATCTTTTCTTGTTAGGCAAGTCATTAATTTTTAAAATCAAATCTTTTTAAATTGTTTTCAAAATCATATCATTTCAATCATATCTTTTTAAAACCATAACTTCTCAATCAAATCTTTTTAATCACATCTTTTTGAAAATAGTTTTCAAATCATATCTTTTTGATTTCTAAATTCAAAATCTTTTTCAAAAATTACTTGATTTCTTTCCCACTCTTGATTTTCGAAAATCAATTAAAGTCTTTCAAAAATGTTTTCAAAATATTTCACTTGATTTTCGAAAATTTCTTCCTCTCTTCCCACATTCTTCTATTTATGGAGTACCACTCATTCTCAATGCACAATTCGAACTCTATCTAATTAAGTTCGAATTCTTCTACCTCTTCTTTCTATTTTTCTGTTCCTCTGACACCTCAAGGAATCTCTATACTGTGACATAGAGGATTCCATATTTTCTTGTTCTCTTCTCTTTCATATGAGCAGGAAGAAAGACAAAGGCATTCTTGTTGAAGCTGACCCTGAACCTGAAAAGACCTTGAAGCGAAAGCTAAGAGAAGCTAAGGCACAACTCTCTATAGAGGACCTGACAGAAATCTTCAAAGAAGAAGAACCCATGGCAGCCGAAAACAACAACAATGCCAACAATGCAAGGAAGGTGCTGGGTGACTTTACTGCACCTACTCCCGACTTCTATGGGAGAAGCATCTCTATCCCTGCCATGGGAGCAAACAACTTTGAGCTTAAGCCTCAATTACTTTCTCTAATGCAACAGAATTGCAAGTTCCATGGACTTCCATTGGAAGATCCTCATCAATTTTTAGCTGAGTTCTTGCAAATCTGTGACACTGTCAAGACTAATGGGGTTGACCCTGAGGTCTACAGACTTATGTTATTCCCTTTTGCTGTAAGAGACAGAGCTAGGACATGGTTGGACTCACAACCTAAAAAAGCCTGGACTCATGGGAAAAGCTAGTCAACGCCTTCTTGGCAAAGTTCTTTCCACCTCAAAAATTGAGTAAGCTTAGAGTGGATGTCCAAACCTTCAGACAGAAGGATGGAGAATCCCTCTATGAAGCTTGGGAAAGATACAAACAATTAATCAGAAAGTGTCCCTCTGACATGCTTTCTGAATGGAGCATCATAGGTATTTTCTATGATGGTCTGTCTGAACTATCCAAGATGTCTTTGGATAGCTCTGCTGGAGGATCTCTTCATCTGAAGAAGACGCCTACAGAAGCTCAAGAGCTAATTGAAATGGTTGCAAATAACCAATTCATGTACACTTCTGAAAGGAATCCTGTGACCAATGGGACAAGTCAGAAGAAAGGGGTTCTTGAGATTGATACTCTGAATGCCATATTGGCTCAGAACAAAATATTGACTCAGCAAGTCAATTTGATTTCTCAAAGTCTGTCTGGAATGCAAAATGCACCAAACAGTACTAAGGATGCTTCATCTGAAGAAGAAGCTTATGATCCTGAGAACCCTTCAATGGAAGAGGTGAATTACCTAGGAGAACCCTATGGAAACACCTATAATTCTTCTTGGAGAAATCATCCAAATTTCTCATGGAAGAATCAAGAGAGACCTCAACAAGGTTTCAACAATAATGGTGGAAGAAATAGGTTTAGCAATGGCAAACCTTTTCCATCATCTTCTCAGCAACAGACAGAGAGTTCTAAGCAGAACACCTCTGACTTAGCAACCATGGTCTCTGATCTAATCAAAACCACTCAAAGTTTCATGACTGAAACAAGATCCTCCATTAGGAATTTGGAGGCACAAGTGGGACAGCTGAACAAGAAAGTTACTGAACTCCCTCCTAGTACTCTTCCAAGCAATACAGAAGAAAATCCAAAAGGAGAGTGCAAGGCCATCAACATGGCCGAATTTGGAGAGGAGGGAGAGGAAGTGAACGCCACTGAGGAAGACCTCAATGGGCGTGCACTGACCTCCAATGAGTTCCCTAATGAGGAACCATGGGAATCTGAGGCTCAAAATGAGACCATAGAGATTCCATTGGACTTACTTCTGCCTTTCATGAGCTCTGATGAGTATTCTTCCTCTGAAGAGGATGAGTATGTCACTGAAGAGAAAGTTGCTAAATACCTTAGAGCAATCATGAAGATAAATGACAAGTTATTTGGAAATGAGACTTGGGAGGATGAACCTCCTTTGCTCACCAAAGAACTGGATAACTTGTCTAGGCAGAAATTACCTCAAAAGGGACAAGATCCTGGGAAGTTTTCCATACCTTGTACCATAGGCACCATGACCTTCAAGAAGGCTCTGTGTGACTTAGGGTCAAGTGTAAACCTCATGCCTCTCTCTGTAATGGAGAAGCTAGGGATCTTTGAGGTACAAGTTGCAAGAATCTCACTAGAGATGGCAGACAACTCATGAAAACAAGCTTATGGACTTGTAGAGGATGTTTTGGTGAAGATTGAAGACCATTACATCCCTACTGATTTCATAGTCCTAGAGACTGGGAAGTGCATGGATGAATCCATCATCCTTGGCAGACCCTTCCTAGCCACAGCTAAGGCTGTGATTGATGTGGACAGAGGTGAATTGATCATTCAAGTGAATGAAGAATCCTTTGTGTTTAAGGCTCAAGGATATCCCTCTGTCACCATGGAGAGGAAGCATGAAGAGCTTCTCTCAAATCAGAGTCAAGCAGAGCCCCTACAGTCAAACTCTAAGTTTGGTGTTGGGAGGCCACAACCAAACTCTAAGTTTGGTGTTGAACCCCCACATTCAAACTCTAAGTTTGGTGTTGGGAGGTTCCAACATTGCTCTGAGTATCTGTGAGGCTCCATGAGAGCCCTCTGTCAAGCTACTGACATTAAAGAAGCGCTTGTTGGGAGGCAACCCAATGTTATATTTTATCTACTTTCTTTTGTTATTTTATGTTTTTTGTAGGTTGATGATCATAAGAAGTCACAAAATCAATTGAAAAAGCAAAAACAGAATGAAAAACAGGAAGAAAAATAGCACACCCTGGAGGAAGAACCTACTGGCGTTTAAACGCCAGTAAGGCTAGCAGTTGGGCGTTTAACGCCCAGTCTGGCACCATTCTGGGCGTTTAACGCCAGAAAGGGGCACCAGAATGGCGTTAAACGCCAGAAAAGGGCAAGAACCTGGCGTTAAACGCCAGAAATGGGGACCAGCCCGGCGTTTAACGCCAGATTTGGCACAAAACGTGTTTTTGCATGCCATTTGGTGCAGGGATGACTTTTCCTTGACACCTCAGGATCTGTGGACCCCACAGGATCCCCACCAACCCACCACTCTCTCTCTTCTTCACCCATTCACCAATCACCTCAATACCTCTTCCCCAAAAACCCTTCACCTATCAAATCCCATCTTTCTCTTCACCACTCACATCCATCCTTCATAAACCCTTCTTCACCCCTTCATTTTCACACAACCTAAACACCACTTCTCCCCCTCTTTGGCCGAACACAAAGCCATTCTCTTCTTCCTCATTTCTTCTTCTTCTACTCTCTTCTTTCTTCTTTTGCTCGAGAACGAGCAAACCTTTTAAGTTTTGTGTGGTAAAAGCATTGCTTTTTGTTTTTCCATAACCATTTATGGCATCCAAGGCCGGAGAAACCTCTAGAAAGAGGAAAGGGAAGGCAAAAGCTTTCACCTCCGAGCCATGAGAGATGGAGAGATTCATCTCAAGGGTGTATCAAGACCACTTCTATGAAGTTGTGGCCTTGAAGAAGGTGATCCCTGAGGTCCCTTTCAAACTCAAAAAGGGTCAACTTTGATCAAAGATTGGACCAAGTCCTCATAGACATTTGTGAAGAGGGCGCTCAATGGAAGAGAAATTCAAGAGGGAAGCCGGTTCAACTGAGAAGGCATGACCTCAAGTCCATCACTAAGAAAAGGATGGAGCAAACAAGAGATCCTCCTCCTCATGAAATCCCTGAGATACCTCAAGGGATGCACTTTCCTCCACAAGACTATTGGGAGCAAATTAACACCTCCCTTGGAGAGTTGAGTTCCAACATGGGACAACTAAGAGTGGAGCATCAAGAACACTCCATTCTCCTCCATGAAATTAGAGAAGATCAAAGAATCATGAGAGAGGAGCAACAAAGACAAGGAAGAGATATTGAGGAGCTCAAGCACTCCATAAGACCTTCAAAAGGAAGAACAAGCCGCCATCACTAAGGTGGACCCGTTCTTTAATCTCCTTGTTCTTTATTTTTCTATTTTTTTCGAAAATTTATGCTTATGTTATTCATGTTTGTGTCTTATGATCATTAGTGTCTATGCCTTAAAGTTATGAATGTCCTATGAATCCATCACCTTTCTTAAATTAACAATGTTCTTAATTGAAAAGGAGAAGAATTGCATGAATGTTGAATTTTATAACAGATTAATTATTTTGATGTGGTGGCAACACTTTTGTTTTCTGAATGTATGCTTAAACAGTGCATATGTCTTTTGAATTTGTGGTTCATGAATGTTGGCTCTTGAAAGAATGATGAAAAAGGAGACATGTTACTGAGGATCTGAAAAATCATAAAAATGATTCTTGAAGCAAGAAAAAGCAGTGAATACAAAAAAAAAACGAAAAAAAGAAAAAAAGAAAGAAAAAGAAAGAAATAAAGTTGTGATCCAAGGCAAAAAGAGTGTGCTTAAGAACCCTGGACACCTCTAATTGGGGACTTTAGCAAAGCTAAGTCACAATCTGAAAAGGTTCACCCAATTATGTGTCTGTGGCATGTATGTATCCGGTGGTAATACTGGAAGACAGAGTGCTTTGGGCCACAGCCAAGACTCAATAAGTAGCTGTGTTCAAGAATCATCATACTTAACTAGGAGAATCAATAACACTATCTGGATTCTGAGTTCCTAAAGAAGCCAATCATTCTGAATTTCAAAGGATAGAGTGAGATGCCAAAACTGTTCAGAGGCAAAAAGCTAAAAGCCCCGCTCATCTAATTAATACTGATCTTCATAGATGTTTTTGGAATTCATTGCATATTCTCTTCTTTTTATCTTATTTGATTTTCAGTTGCTTGGGGACAAGCAACAATTTAAGTTTGGTGTTGTGATGAGCGGATAATTTGTACGCTTTTTGGCATTGTTTTTAGTATGTTTTTAGTATGATCTAGTTAGTTTTTAGTATATTTTTATTAGTTTTTAGTTAAAATTCACTTTTCTGGACTTTACTATGAGTTTGTGTGTTTTTCTGTGATTTCAGGTATTTTCTGGCTGAAATTGAGGGACCTGAGCAAAAATCTGATTCAGAGACTGAAAAGGACTGCAGATGCTGTTGGATTCTGACCTCCCTGCACTCGAAGTGGATTTTCTGGAGATACAGAAGCCCAATTGGCGCGCTCTCAACGGCGTTCGAAAGTAGACATCCTGGGCTTTCCAGCAATATATAATAGTCCATACTTTGCTCAAGATTTGATGGCCCAAACCGGCGTTCAAATTCACCTTCAGATTTCCCAGTGTTAAACGCCGGAACTGGCACCAAAATGGGAGTTAAACGCCCAAACTGGCATAAAAGCTGGCGTTTAACTCCAAGAAGAGTCTCTACACGAAAAATGCTTCATTGCTCAGCCCAAGCACACACCAAGTGGGCCCAGAAGTGGATTTTTATGTCATTTACTTATCTTTGTAATTCTTAAGCTACTAGTTCCCTATAAGTAGGACCTTTTACTATTGTATTTTTCATCTTCGGACATCTAGTTCTTAGATCACATCTTGGTTCTTCTGGTTCCCTCTCTGGGGCCGAAACCAATGATCACTTTTGTTCTTATGTATTTTCAACGGTGGAGTTTCTACACACCATAGATTAAGGTGTGGAGCTCTGCTGTACCTCGAGTATTAATGCAATTACTATTGTTCTTCCATTCAATTCCACTTGTTCTTATTCCAAGATATCACTTGTTCTTCAACTTGATGAATGTGATGATCCGTGACACTCATCATCATTCTCACCTATGAACGTGTGACTGACAACCACCTCCGTTCTACCTTAGATTGGGTGAATATCTCTTGGATTCCTGATACACGATGCATGGTTGATCGCCTGACAACCGAGCGCTCGCCTGACAAACGAGCCAGCCATTGCGTGAGATCAGAGTCTTCGTGGTATAGGCAAGAACTGATGGCGGCATTCAAGAGAATCCGGAAGGTCTAACCTTGTCTGTGGTATTCTGAGTAGGATTCAATGATTGAATGACTGTGACGTGCTTCAAACTCCTGAAGGCGGGGCGTTAGTGACAGACGCAAAAGAATCACTGGATTCTATTCCGGCCTGATTGAGAACCGACAGATGGATAGCCGTGCCGTGACAGGGTGCGTTGAACATTTCCAATGAGAGGATGGGAGGTAGCCATTGACAACGGTGAAACCCTTGCATAAGCTTGCCATGGAAAGGAGTAAGAAGGATTGGATGAAGACAGTAGGAAAGCAGAGAGACGGAAGGGAAAGTACCTTCATACGCTTATCTGAAGCTCTCACCAATGATATACATAAGTATCCCTATCTTTATCTTTATGTTTTATTCATCATCTATACCCATTTGAGTCTGCCTGACTAAGATTTACAAGGTGACCATAGCTTGCTTCATACCAACAATCTCCGTGGGATCGACCCTTACTCGCGTAAGGTTTATTACTTGGACGACCCAGTGCACTTGCTGGTTAGTTGTGCAAAGTTGTGTAGTGATCACAATTTCGCGCACCAATCATGAAGAACACTTTGAATGCATGGAATTTTCGAAAATATGCTAGAAAAAAAATTTAAAGCATGCAATTGACACCAAACTTAATAATTGACTCAAGACTCAAACAAGAAACATAAAATATTTTTAATTTTTATGATTTTATTAATTTTTTTGGATTTTTATTAATTTTTTCGAAAATAAAGTTTGGAAAAACGAAAAAGAAAAGAAAAATTTTGAAAAAGATTTTTGAAAAGAAAATTACTTAATCTGAGCAACAAGATGAACCGTCAGTTGTCCATACTCGAACAATCCCCGGCAACGGCGCCAAAAACTTGGTGGACGAAATTGTGATCACATCAATGTAGTATTCTTTGTTATTGTATGGAATCATTATTGTGGCTCTTTGCTATGTGTGGACACAACTCCGTTCAACTTAACCAGCAAGTGTACTGGGTCATCCAAGTAATACCTTACGTGAGTAAGGGTCGATCCCACAGAGATTGTAGGTATGAAGCAAGCTATGGTCACCTTGTAAATCTCAGTCAGGCAGATTAAACCAATAGATTATGGATTTTCTAAAATAAATAATAAATAATAAACTTAAAATAAAGATAAAGTTACTTATGTAGTTCCATGGTGGGAATTTCAGATAAGCGTATGGAGATACTGTGCCCTTTCTTTTTCTACTTTTCTACTTCTTCCTTCAATCCTTCTTACTCCTTTTCCATGGCAAGCTGTATGTAGGGCATCACCATTGTCAATGGCTACATCCCATCTTCTCAGTGAAAAAGGTCCAAATGCTCTGTCACAGCACGGCTAATCATCTGTCAGTTCTCAATCAGGTTGGAGTAGAATCCCTTGATTCTTTTGCGTCTGTCACTAACGCCCAGCCTTCAGGAGTTTGAAGCTCGTCATAGTCATTCAATCTCGGAATCCTACTCGGAATACCACAGACAAGGTTAGACTTTCCGGATTCCCATGAATGCCGCCATCAATTCTAGCTTATACCATGAAGATTCTATTTAAGGAATCTAAGAGATATGCGCCCGGCCTAAGGTAGAACGAAAGTGGTTATCAATCACGCGCATTCATAGGTGAGAATGATGATGAGTGTCACGGATCATCACATTCATCAAGTTGAAGTGCAACGAATATCTTAGAACAGAAATAAATCGAATTGAATAGGAAATAGTAGTAATTGCATTAAAACTTGAAGTACAGCAGAGCTCCACACCCTTAATCTTTGCATTAAAATACATAAGTGAAAGGTTCAGGCATGGCCGAGTGGCCAGCCCCCAAGGTCTAAGGACTAGGCGTCCAGAGATGTCTAATGCAATAGTAAAAAGTTCTATTTATAATAAATTAGCTACTAGGGTTTACATGAGTAAGTAATTGATGCATAAATCCTCTTCCGGGGCCCACTTGGTGCATGTTTGGGCTGAGCTTGATCTATCCACGAGCTGAGGCTTCTCTTGGAGTTGAACGCCAAGTTGTAACGTGTTTTGGGCGTTCAACTCCGGGTTGTGACGTGTTTCTGGCATTTGACTCCAGACAGCAACATGGAACTGGCGTTGAGCACCTGTTTACGTCATCAATTCCCGAATAAAGTATGGACTATTATATATTTCTGGAAAGCTCTAGATTTCTACTTTTCAACGCCGTTGAGAGCGCGCCATTTGGAGTTCGGTAGCTCCAGAAAATCCATTTTGAGTACAGGGAGGTCAGATTCCAACAGCATCAGCAGTCCTTTGTCAGCCTCCTATCAGAGTTTTGCTCAAGTCCCTCAATTTCAGCCATAATTTACCTGAAATCACAGAAAAACACACAAACTCATAGTAAAGTCCAGAAATGTGAATTTAACATAAAAACTAATGAAAACATCCCTAAAAGTAGCTTGAACCTATTAAAAACTACCTAAAAATAATGCCAAAAAGCGTATAAATTATCCGCTCATCAGGGGCGGATAAGGATCGTATGGTGGCGAATGGCGAAAAGAAGCTTGTGAGTGTGGTGGTTCGAGGTCATGTTGAGAGGATGGTCTATAGGTACGGGGTGGGGCTTGTTGGTAGTTACAAGGTTGTCCACTATATCTTCCAGCTGGGTATGCATTGTAGAATGGTCGTTGTCCATGATATCTTGGAGGGTATTGTTACCTAAAGGGTTGATTAGATCCTCTTGGCTCCATCCATCCATGATTGGTCTGACCTTGATGCATATTCCTGCTGTGGTTTCTATTTCCTTCAACAAAGTTAGAACCAAACTCAAAGCGAGAGGGGTGAGAATTCATAGTAGATATCAGAAATAAGGAGGGGAAGAAAAAAGAAAACAAATAAACAAGTAAAAGAAAAATATTTTTAATTTAATTAAATTTTTTTTTTGAAAATATTTACATTAACCAATAATAAGGCACACGTTTGCATTTCCCCTGCAACGGCGCCATTTTGACGTCGGGATTTTTGCCAGTATAGAATTTAATAAAAACAGTCGCCTTGTAGAAATAGTCTCTAAACCGACAGAAATCCCTTCGTACAAACGTTTGGGTGTCACTGTTAACCGAGTATTCAAACCTCGGGTCGTCTTCTCAAGGAACTGCAAGGGGGTATGTTCTTATTATTGGCTATGGAGATTGTGAATTCGGGGTTTCAAAAATGAGGAATAGGTAATATAGATGGCAAGTAAAATAAATGGCAATTAAAATAAATAAATACTGTAAAGCAACTTTTGGCAAGGTGAGAGAAATTATAAGTCCAACTTAGTTATCTCTCTCAACAATAATAAAAGTTGTATCTTAATTCCACTTAGTTAACCTTTGAAGCAAAGGTAAGTCAAGGGATTAATTAGTTTGACCTTCGAATCCTACTTATTTCCTAAGAAAAAGTTGGGATTATTGAAGTTCAGTTCAATTAGCAAGATAACGATTATCTCTTATGCTGAGTTTGATAACTGTTGAGTTACTGATTTCTTAACCAAGGCCAAAAGGGGGAAAAAGTAAATTGCTGGAATAAAATATCTTCAGATCGGAAGCAATGGTAACGTAAATAAAAGCAAGCAATCATAAACTGAAAATAGCTCAATTATCATTAATTCAAACAATAATCTGTGACATGGAATAATTCATAAATTAAATTATAAAAGTAAATAATTAACTCAAATGCTGGAATAAATAAATAAAGTGAAAGGGAAGCTTAAAAACAAAGGAACATAAAAACCTGGATCGAGAGTCACTCTTACAAGCTAAGAGAAGACCTAAATCCTAATCCTAAGAGAGAGAGGAGAGAACCTCTCTCACTAAAAACTAAATCTAAATCATGAAAAGTGAATTATGAAAAGCATCCCCATGAATGGATGCATTCCCCCACTTTATAGCCTCTAGTCTATGCTGTCTGTACTTGGATCTGGGCCAAAAAGGGCTTCAGAAATCACTGGGGCGTATTCTGTAAATTCTGATTCGTGGCCTCTGTCACGCGTTCGCATGGGTCACGCGGTCGCGTCATTCGGAGCTTTTCCTTGCCACCCGGTCGCGTCAGTCACGCTTCCGCGTCGTATGCGTTCTGCTTAAGGCGCGCGGTCGCGTCAGTCATGCGGCCGCGTCGCTGCGTCTTCACTTCTGGCACGCGATCGCGTCGTCCATGCGATCGCGTGGATACCAGTTTCCTTAAAGCTCCATTTTGCCTTCTCCTTCCATTTTGTGTGTGTTTCCTTTTTCATCCTTTAAGACATTTTGCCTTAGAAAATCTGAAACTACTCAAGACACTAATCACGGCATCGAATGGAAATGAAGGTAATTAAAATAATTAATTTTAAAGCCTAGGAAACATGTTTTTTGCATACATCACGTAATAAGGAAGGGAAAGTAAAACCATGCAATTAATGTGAATAAGTAGGTGAAGGATTGTATAAATCACTCAAATTAAGCACAAAAGAACTCATGAAATATGGGTTTATCAGTGTGCCTTTGGCACAATTTGATCCACGCGACTGCGTAGATGACGCTACCGCGTCATTTGTAAATTGGCCTCCCCACGCGTCCGCGTCGACCATGCAAACGCGTGGCTCTATGATTCGACGTAAAAAGGGTGTATGGCCGAAAGTTGTGCTGGAGCTGGGCTGCACTTGTGCTAATCACACAGGCCCTTCCACGCGAACGCCTGTCCCACGCGTCCGCGCCGTTTTCTCAAGATGGCCATCCACGCGATCGCGTCACTCACGTGACCGCGCCACCCTAAATTTTGGCAAAACATAAATTAAACAGAGAGTTGTGCGAGCGTGAAGCTGCCCTCGCGCCACTAACGCAAATCACGTCACGCATTTGCGTGACCGACGCGTCCGCGTCACCTTACTTAAGGGTTTTCCACGCGACCGCGTGCCCCACGCGACCGCGTGCCCCACGCGACCGCGTGCCCCACGCGTCCGCGTCATTTGCATCGCCAACTCATTCAAATCTGCCAGCTTGCTTTATCTTTTCTTTCCCCCAATCTTATTTCCTTCTCCCCTCTTCCTACTCCCTCCCTTGTTTCTCTTTTCCTACCCCCCATCTTCCACCACCATTATCAAGGTTTCTCTTCTCTCTTCTTCCCTCTTTACTTTTTCATTCTTCTTTTTATTTTCATGTTTCCTTTTTCTTTCTCTTCTACTTTCCCTAACCATGTTTTCTTTTTCTTTTCCTATCCTTCCTATTGGTGTTGGAATTTTATTTGGGTCATTATTTTTACATGTTGGTTATGGATTGTTTGGGATTTGTTTAAACCATTATATATTATTTTTATGGGGTTACTTGCATGTTCTAATTAATATTTTCCATACCTTATTTAACATGCATGCTATGTGTTTGTGAAAATGCCCATATGGAATTTTGCACATTTTTTAGATTTCTTTTAAATCTACTACTCTATATGCCTGCTTTTCACAAAACCCCTTTTCTATTTTATTACTTATATATAATTGTTTTTACAAACATCTTATTAATTTGAACAACTTGGTAATCTAATTTGGACATTGAATGCTTGATCTATACTACTCGTGCCCTTTGCCAGCATGCCAATAAACACCTTGCATTCAATTTTTCCTCACATGCACTTGCTATATTTCCATTGTTGATTTGCCACGTGTAGTGATGACCATGTGTCCACATCATTATCCATACCTGTGCATTGATTACCACCTTTCCTATTCTTTTCCTTGATATAACCCTTGAATGCTAATGTCTTTCCTCGCTTCCTTTCAGGATGGCCACCAAGAAAGGTAAAGAGAAAGCTACCCCCAAATCCACAGCAAGAAAAGGAACGAAAAGAATATTAGTGGCAGAGCCTTCTTCAACTGCAGTCAACCCCTCAACAAAAAGAATTAAAAGGATTATAAAGGTTGATGAAAAGGAGAGAGCCTTCCTAGCAAAGGACACTGCACGATTTTCGAATCGCTACTATGAGCAGATGTTTCCTATTCTGGCAGCTCAGAATTACAACAATAAACACCTTCTCATCCTTCCGCCTCGTATTGCCGACTTTGTTGAGCCGCAAATTGCACAAAGATATTGGGGATTTCTACAGAGACAGCCACGACAGGTCAATCTTTCTTGGGTAGTTGAGTTCTACTCCAACTTCCACTTGCCGACCCTGCAGCCTGTTTATATACGTCAGAAGCAAGTCCCCATTACAGAAGAGGCCATTCAGTGAGCCTTAGATCTTCCCCCTGCTCCAGAAGGATTGGACGCTTTTCAGAAAGCCACAATCAAGCGCCAGGCGTACACCTTTGACTGGGACGCTGTTCTCAGAGTTATCGCTCAACCTGGCAGCAAATGGATCTTCGGATACCATCGTTCCCGTCCTAAGAGAATCTCGGCTTCCGCACTTACCTTAGAGGCTCACGTATGGGCATAGAGTATGTCCCATTACGTCTTCCCGAGCACTCATGAGTCCTCCTTTACCGCAGACATGGCCGTTCTACTATGGTGCATCCTCACAGACCAGCCTCTAAATTTATCGAGACATATCCCGAATGCTATGGAACACGTGCAGATCACGAGAAACCTACCTTTCTCCGCCTTGGTCTCTGATCTTGTCTCAGCAGCCAAAGTTTCTTACAGAGCTGGAGACACTAAAGCCATACTTCCACGGGATGATCAGTACGTCCCTAACAGGAGATATCTCAGGCCACTACTTGCCACTACCAGTCAGTCCACAGAGGATGCTGCAGCTCCTCCACCATCTACTAGTTAGCTGCTGCATCAAATACTGAAGCGGTTGGACCAACAAGACAAGAAAGCAAAGCTCCGAGAGCGCCGAAACCACCGCCGTTTCAAATACCTCAAGGAGCTACTCACATGCAATCACAGACCTGACGACGACCCAGGCACTCCGGATTCCACTTCCTTCACCAGCACATGGAGCCATGACGGTCCCGACTGTGGAGACACTGCCACCAGTCCACCATTATTCCTGATAGATGGCACCGAGGACGGTGTAAAGCTTTAAGTGTGGGGAGGTTGGTCAGTACCTGACTTTCGGAGGTAATTTCTCTTCCCTAAACACCAATAAATTAGGATATTTAGTTAGTTTTTCTTTTGTAGAATAGGATAAATTACATAGTAATAGATTAGTTGCATGCATGTTCTACTTGATTGAAAAGACAATAAGTTTCTTCTAAGACTCTATTTTTGGAACAAAAAATTTCACTAATTTTAATTAAGACCTTTTTGTTAAATTTGCTTGAAGTTGTATTTGGAACATGATTTTTGAGCTAAAGAACACACAACCTGTGAGATTTGAGCCTTTATGCATGGTTACATTATTTAACCATAATTGTTTTATTCTTGTGTGTTTACTTCTCTATGATTGTAATCTATATTTTGTTCCATCCTTATCTCCAATGTTTAATATATTTATATGCTGCATATGATTGAGGTCATTAATTGTTAGCTCACTTATCCAAATTAAGCCTACCCTTTCAATTACCTTTGTTAGCCACTTTGAGCCTTTAAATCCCATTTGTTCTGTGATTTACCACATTACTAGCCTTAAGCGAAAAAAACAATTATATACCCCCAATTTGAATCTTTGGTTAGCTTAAGATAGAATTGTGTGTGCTAATTAAGTATGGGAAATTGTGGGAACAAAAGATAATAAGGGAATGTGTCATGATAAGATAATGGGAATTTGGACACCTACTCATGCGAAACTATAAGAATCAAAAATCTATGTACATTGATAAGCTATGTCTATTTTTATGTTAAAAAAAACCAAAAATATTCAATAAATAAATAAGGGGACAAAATTACCCCAATGCTGAGTTAAGAATTCAAAGATCAATGCATGTATGATAAAATTAAAATAAAAAAGCTGATACATGAGTATGGAATGTGAAAGAGAATTCTGGGTAGCTAGGTACGAACTCCAAAGTTATATAAAATATATATAGGTTATGTTAAAGTTTGGGTTGATTAAAGATTCAATTTATAAGCTCACTTAACCATATATGTATCCTTACCTTTACCTTAGCCCTATTACAACCTTGAAAAGACCTCATGATGTTGCATTAGTATATTAAATGTTGTTGATTGGTTAGGAGAAGAACAAAAATTAGGGAGCATGATTAGAGAATGATAGAGTGATTACCCTATACACTAGAGAGACTAGAGTATACATACATCATCAGTGAGGGTTCAATGCTTAAAATTCTATGTTCCCTGCTTTCATGAGCTACCTTCTTGCATTTTTATCTATTCTTACTATATGAGAATTGATTTAGTGGAACTTGATTTGTGATTGTTTTGAAGAGCTTATTTACTCTTGATCAAGTAGACAAGAATCATATAGTTGCATTCACATATATAGGTTGCATTGCATTGCATAAGTTTTTACATGATCCTACTCATTTATTTTATCTACTTCAACTAAGCATGAGGACATGCTAATGTTTAAGTGTGGGGAGGTTGATAAACCACTATTTTACGGTTTATAATGTGTTTAATTGTGTGGTTTTATCATGATCTTTACCCACCTATTCATATAATTAGCATGCATTTATATTTCCTTCCTAAAATTATTACATGATTGAAAACTTACTTCCTAGAGACTTTTAATTAGGTATTTTAACTCTCATTTATTCCATTCGATGCCGTGATCTGTATGTTAAGTGTTTCAAGCTTTATAGGGCATGAATGAGTGGAGATTGCAAAGGAAGCATGCAAAAATGGAAGGAACACAAAGAATTGAGGAGATAACCAACGAGAAGTCACGCGGTCGCATGACTGACGTGACCGCGCGAGTTGGAAGAAATAACAGTAACGCGTTCGCATGCCTGACGCAACCGCGCGGATTGGAAGCTGCATGAACGACGCGAATGCATGGACAACGTACACGCGTGATACGAGAAACGCCGAGTGACGCGAACGCGTGGATGACGCGGCCGCGTGACGTGCGCAATTAGCAGAATTTTAGAAGTCCCTGGCAGAGTTTCTGGGCCGGATTTCAACCCAATTTTTGGCCCAGAAACATAGATTAGAGCCAGGAAACATGCAGAGACAGAGCAGAACATTCATTCGGCATAATTTTTAGTTTCTAGATCTAAAATTGCTCCTCCCCCAGGGTTTTACTCACTTGAACATTCATAGTTAGGATTTTGAAGGTTTTGGCTTTAGCTTTTGAGAAAAGTCTACCTCTAGTACCAGTTACTATAGTCTGTTATTTACTTTTCATTTATTCTTCCATATTCTTAATTCTCCTAGAGTTGACATTGGATTATTTTCATGAGTTATTAATATAGACTATTTTTATTTTCAATTAATCCCTTTCATTATTATTCATCATGTCTTATTTTATTTTCCCCATTAATTATGTGAAGTTTATAATTATGATGAGTGAGTAGTCCCATAACTTGATTGGGAGATGATTGAAAGGAACCTTTGAGTTGAATCACTCAAGAGAGAAATTATAATTGGGTTATTTGTTGGATCATCCTCTAATCATTGACACTAGTCATCTTAGCCTAGTTTCACTAGTCTTTTTCTTTGTTTTCATTAGGTTTTATGCACTTTCTTGCATTATAAGTAAGTAATTTGGAATGGAAATGCATGACTTCTTTGAATCAAACAACCACCACTTAATTGATGCTAAATCATGAGGTTTGGGCTAAAATTAATTGGTTTTTAATGATTTATAAACCTTGTGAATTTGGTGATACTTTGATTGGTTGTTTTGATTAATTGTAGGTGAAGAAAAGAAGAAAACAAGAAAGCGTGGCTTAAGAAGTGTGGCTCAAGGAAAAGAAAAGTGTGGCAAAGAACATGAGGAAGTATGGCACATAAAATGAGGGAAGCCACAATGCTCTCCCCAAGAGCTCAGTGCTCTCCAAAGGAGCACAACAATGAACCAAGGAAGCAATGTCTCAATGCTCTGCTCACCTTGTGAGCTGAGCACAATTTGAAGGCAAGAAATAAGAAAAGGAAAAACAATGCTCAGCTCACCAAGGGAGCATTATCGGGCATTCATCCAAATAAATTCAAGGAAATTGTTTGCCAAGTACCTCCTCCAAGATTTGAACCCATGACCAACGGGGGGGTGGGGGAGCGCTAATCACAAGGAAAATAAGCCAAGAATTGGCCAAATGCCACCACCAGGATTCGAACTCAGCACCTAGAGGAAGTAAGGATCAAATGCGCTACATGGAACCCAAGGAAATGGCACAGCGCATGCTTCCTTCAAGTTTCGAACCAAGGACCTCCCTTGGAAGCTCCAATGCTCAGCTCACTTGGAGAGCTGAGCGCTACTCATGGTGCACCACACACAAGCGTGACACGGGCCAGGGAAATAGAGCGCTCATCATGACAAGGCAAGGAGCACATGGCGCGCACAAGACATGCACCAAGTCACCAATGCTCAGCTCATCTTGTGAGCTGAGCATTCCCCTGATGCCTTCCCCAGCATAGCACGCTAGCAAGGATCCCCACACAAAGCCTCAATGCTCAGCTCCCCACTTGAGCTGAGCATCCTCCTGGAAGCAAATTCTTCATGGGCTGAAAATAAAAATCCAATTAAATTCAAATCTTCACCAAATTAAAAGCCCATCCAAATTCCAAAATCCAAGAATAGAAAGTGTATAAATAGGAGCTAGTTTGATATAATTAGGACCTCTAGAATCACTTTTGAATTTTCTTTTAACTTTCATTTTCATTTTTAAGCTTTTACTTTTGGAATTGAGATCTTAGAGAATTGGGAAGGAGAATTGATCTCTCTTCTTCCTTGTTCTTTCTTGAGCACTCTTTACTTTTTATTTTGGATCTTGGGTGAAGAATTGAAGAACTTCTGTTTCAATCTCACCTTGAGATCCCTTGCTTTAATTTTCTGCATAATTGAATTTCAATTTCCATTTACTGCTTCATCTTCTACTCTTTCTACAATTTACTTTCCTTTATTTCTTTTGCAATTGTTCTTGGTGAATTAAGGAAGGATTTGAGATCTAGGCTTGCTATCTAGTCTCTTCCACTCCTGAGATCTTCAACCTCTTTTAAATTGTTGCAAATTAAGCATTGCTCACTTTCTGTTTTTAATTCTTTAAAGCATTTTACTCTTCTGTTTGAGATCCACTTCAATTCAATTAATCTTTTTCTTTTCTGCTTGTTGCAATTTACTTCTTCTTGTTTAATTTCTGCAATCCCAGTTCCCAATCCCTTTTATAATTCAAGCAATTTACATTTCTTGCACTTTAAGTTTCAGCCATTTATATTTCTTATAATCTAAGTTTCTGCACTTTATATTGCTTGCACTTTAAGATTCAGCTTCTTTACTTTCTTTGCTCTTTAATTTACTGCAATTCTTCCCTTCTCCTTTACATTTCAAGCAATTTAGCTTCCGTTAATCACAAACACTCAACCAATACTTGATTCGCTTGACTAAATCAACCACTAAACTAAAATTGCTCAATCCTTCAATCCCTGTGGGATCGACCTCACTCATGTGAGTTATTATTACTTGATGCGACCCGGTACACTTGCCGATGAGTTTCGTGTTGGATCGTTTTCCACAACATCAAGTTTTTGGCGCCGTTGCCGGGGATTGTTTAGATTGACAATGATTAAGTGAAGTGGAGATCTAGATCAAGCATTTTCTTCTTTTTTTTTACTAACATACTAACTATTTGAAGATTTGCCTCTATTAACACACTAATTGTTTGAAATTTTGTCTCAACTAACTGCACTCAATTTTCAAAAAGTATCACTGTGTGTTCCTTGTATTGGTTTGCATGTCACAGGAAAGAAGAGAGGTTCCAAATTCTGAGGGTCAAGACGAATAGACTATTAGAAGGTTGAGAAGTCAGTGGGAAGGCTATTATTGGAGAAGAAGTTTCTACGGAAGAAGAATATAATGATATGAAGCCACAACTCATTACACTAATCAAGAACAATTGTTCCTATGGCGAAAATCCATTGGAGGATCCTAAACAGCACATATCCACTTTTCTGAAGACCTGTGGTGCTGTCAAACCCGATGGTATAGATCAAGACACCTATAAGCTCTTGTTATTCCCCTTCTCACTAAGGGATGAAGCTGAACAATGGCTTGAAACCTTTTCCCAAGGAAGTATCACTAGTTGGGACAATTTAGTTACCAAGTTTCTAGCCAAATTCTCCTCATCCCAACAGATCATCAAGCTGAAAGAGGGGGGTACATCCATTCACACAAGGAGAAGAAGAACCACTCTTCAAGGCATGGGAAAGATACAAGAAAGCAAATGACAAAGTGGGTTTCCAAGCTTTCTATGAAGGATTAACCCCAGAAACAAGAAAAGCGGTGGACTACTTCTCAGATGGCCTACTCAAAGTGACAACAACTACCCAAGGAACTGCAAATTTCAATGACAAAGGAGTCAACAACCAATACTCATTTGAGAAACCACAGAATGCAATTTCAGAAAAAGAAGTGACGAATCTTGAAGGAATGAATGCAGTCATGAACCTGAACAAACAAATGCACCATCAAGCCCAGCAACACATGGAGCTGAGAGCTAAAAAAGTTGATTGCCTGCGTTCTGTTGCAGTGAATGCACAATTTCCACCATGGAGGCCCCATTCTTATTTGAGAATGGGGGAGTATCAACATCAAGAGTAAAGAGGTTTCAACCAGGGCAAATCCATGACCACAAACAACCAACGTCACTCATCCAATAATGCCAATCAATACCAACACTCACAAAATATGCATTCCCAGCCTCATAACAACTCACAAAATCACTAGAACACCTCTGCAACACCCACATCTTATCCGCACAATACCTATGCAATTCCTTCACAAGATTTCCCACATTAACCAGTTCATCTCATACATTTACAACTTTTTTCAAAGAATCCTGGACTTGGAAATGATGATAGAGAAACTCATGGAAGTTCAAGCCCATGAGACCAAAAACCATATGGATGTACATAAGAAGCTTGGAGAACACATACTGCTATTGGCCCAGCATTTTTCAAAAATAACCAAGAAGGAGGAAATCCCTCTCAACATCATTGAAGACAAACCAAATAACAACGAAAATGCTGCAAAAAGGGAAGAATGGAAAAAGATCACAGATGAAAGTAAGAAAACCTTGGACAAAGAAAGTACCAGCCAAGAAAAACACAACAAGGAAGTCTTACAAGGAGAGACAGAGGATAAAATTAAAGAAGATCAGAAAATCCCTACTGAGAAATTTTTACTAGGGGATAAAGTACTGCTAGACATTCAAACCATGAAGGTGCCCCCACAGCTGTCTGATCACTATATTGTGACTAAAATCCTTCCACGGGAACTCATAGAGGTCATCAAAGAGGAAACCGGAAGGAAGTTCACGGTAAAGAAAGACAAGCTAAGGCACTGTGATCTTCAATTTCCATGATCAACAGAATGAAGGATGTCAAGCTAGTGACAATAAAAGAGCGCTTGTTGGGAGGCAACCCAACCTGAGGTAGTTTTCTTTTTATAGCTATTTCAATAAAAAGGTTAATTAGCTTTATCTATATTGAAAAAAGCTAAGTTTGGTGTTGCACACCAAAACAATAGAAGGGAGAATGAAGGATTCTAAGTTTGGTGTTCCACCAAAATCCCATCATAAAACATATTCTCACCTCCTGCATAATGCTAGCTTTGAGCATTTAGATAAACTAGTTAACTATTTTGCTGTTTCCAAGTCATTAGTTTATTGCTTTTGAAAAAGAAAAAGATTTCACAAATAATTTGTTGCATGAGAAACATTGGCAAGGAACTAAGTTTGGTGTTCACACACCAAAGTAAGTTCAGAAGCCACACATAAGCTTTGAAGATCAATCGGATACCTAAAGTGGTTGAAAAGCAAGCAACATTTGAGGAGTATGCAGGAAAATAGCCAAACATTTACATCCTGACTCACAAGGAGCAAACAAAAGGAAGAATGAAAAGCTGTAGCCCAACAGGTTGTATTTATACTTGATCCTTGTTATTGTGTAATGAATTAATTTAAAGACTCCTTTATGTCTAGCTGGAATGATCATTTAGTTGCAAATGGAAGTACACGCTAGAGAGAACTATCTGCATAATTTCTGCCTAAAAACTATCTGCATAATAATTGTCATCCTTCACTAATTTGAGTACTTTGTTTTGTTTTTCCTTGCTGTTTGAACAAAAGAGAGATGTTTGATTTAGAAAAGTAATTGTTCAATGTTGCAAAAGTTAGAATGAAAGTTAGTGGTGGTATATGTTTGATTTAATTGCTAGCTCATAGAATAAATGCTGCAGAATGATTTGTTACTTGAAGCCTAAGCTAGTTTGCTGCTATGATCCTTCAATTAATGAAAGTCCCTTGAAAATAAATCAAAACAAAAAGAAAAAGAAGAAGAAAAGCCAAAAGTTGGCAAAGAAATAAGGCTAGACACCAATAGCTTGGACCCTAGGACATATGCCTGTGGTGTTTGTGTACTAGGATATGCTTGGACAAAAGGAGTATTTTAAAACTTGGCAACTTAAATCAACTGATTTGGGATTGTCAACTAAAAGTCCACAATAAAGAGCAACCTAGCTACAAAACATTTAGTTATCCAAAGAGATGCTAGGCATCAATGATCCTAGGAAGAAAGAGTGAGCCATGTGTCTCCTCCAAGATTTGAACCCATGACCAAAGGGGGGTGGGGGAGCGCTAATCACAAGGAAAATAAGCCAAGAATTGGCCAAATGCCACAACCAGGATTCGAACTCAGCACCTAAAGGAAGTAAGGATCAAAGGCGCTACATGGACCCCAAGGAAATGGCACAGCGCATGCTTCCCTCAAGTTTCAAACCAAGGACCTCCCTTGGAAGCTCCAATGCTCAGCTCACTTGGAGAGCTGAGCGCTACTCATGGTGCACCACACACAAGCGTGACACGGGCCAGGGAAATGGAGCGCGCATCATGACAAGGGAAGGAGCACAAGCCGCGCACAAGACATGCACCAAGGCACCAATGCTCAGCTCATCTTGTGAGTTGAGCATTCCCCTGATGCCTTCCCCAGCATAGCACGCTACGCAAGGATCCCCACACAAAGCCTCAATGGTCAACTCCCCATTTGAGCTGAGCATCCTCCTGGAAACAAATTCTTCATGGGCTGAAAATAAAAATCCAATTAAATTCAAATCTTCACCAAATTAAAAGTCCATCCAAATTCCAAAATCCAAGAATAGAAAGTGTATAAATAGGAGCTAGTTTGATGTAATTAGGACCTCTAGAATCACTTTTGAATTTTCTTTTAACTTTCATTTTCATTTTTAAGCTTTTACTTTTGGAATTGAGATCTTAGAGAATTAGGAAGGAGAATTGATCTCTCTTCTTCCTTGTTCTTGCTTGAGCACTCTTTACTTTTTATTTTGGATCTTGGGTGAAGAATTGAAGAACTTCTGTTTCAATCTCACCTTGAGATCCCTTGCTTTAATTTTTTGCATAATTGAATTTCAATTTCCATTTACTGCTTCATCTTCTACTCTTTCTACAATTTACTTTCCTTTATTTCTTTTGCAATTGTTCTTGGTGGATCAAGGAAGGATTTGAGATCTAGACTTGCTATCTAGTCTCCTCCACTCCTGAGATCTTCAACCTCTTTTAAATTGCTGCAAATTAAGCATTGCTCACTTTCTGTTTTTAATTCTTCAAAGCATTTCACTCTTCTGTTTGAGATCCACTTCAATTCAATTCATCTTTTGCTTTTCTGCTTGTTGCAATTTACCTCTTCTTGTTTAATTTCTGCAATACCAGTTCCCAATCCCTTTTATAATTCAAGCAATTTACATTTCTTGCACTTTAAGTTTCAGCCATTTATATTTCTTGCAATCTATGTTTTTGCACTTTATATTGCTTGCACTTTAAGATTCAGCTTCTTGACTTTCTTTGCTCTTTAATTTACTGCAATTCTTCCCTTCTCCTTTACATTTCAAGCAATTTAGCTTCCGTTAATCACAAACACTCAACCAATACTTGATTCGCTTGACTAAATCAACCACTAAACTAAAATTGCTCAATCCTTCAATCCCTGTGGGATCGACCTCACTCATGTGAGTTATTATTACTTGATGCGACCCGGTACACTTGTCGGTGAGTTTCGTGTTGGATCATTTTCCACAACATCAGTGTGTAGAAACTCCACTGTTGAAAATACATAAGTGATAGAGGTTGATGAGCGGATAATTTATACGCTTTTTGGCATTGTTTTTAGTATGTTTTTAGTATGATCTAGTTAGTTTTTAGTATATTTTTATTAGTTTTTAGTTAAAATTCACTTTTCTGGACTTTACTATGAGTTTGTGTGTTTTTCTGTGATTTCAGGTATTTTCTGGCTGAAATTGAGGGACCTGAGCAAAAATCTGATTCAGAGACTGAAAAGGACTGCAGATGCTGTTGGATTCTGACCTCCCTGCACTCGAAGTGGATTTTCTGGAGCTACAGAAGCCCAATTGGCGCGCTCTCAACGGCGTTGGAAAGTAGACATCCTAGGCTTTCCAGCAATATATGATAGTTCATACTTTGCCCAAGATTTGATGGCCCAAACCGGCGTTCAAAGTCACCTTCAGATTTCCCAGCGTTAAACGCCGGAACTGGCACCTAAATGGGAGTTAAACGCCCAAACTGGCATAAAAGCTGGTGTTTAACTCCAAGAAGAGTGTCTACACGAAAAATTCTTCATTGCTCAGCCCAAGCACACACCAAGTGGGCCCGGAAGTGGATTTTTATGTCATTTACTCATCTCTGTACACCCTAGGCTACTAGTTTTCTATATATAGGACCTTTTACTATTGTATTTTCATCTTGGTTCTTCTGGTTCCCTCTTTGGGACCGAAACCAATGATCACTCTTGTTCTTATGTATTTTCAACGGTGGAGTTTCTACATACCATAGATTAAGGTGTGGAGCTCTGCTGTACCTCGAGTATTAATGCAATTACTATTGTTCTTCTATTCAATTCCGCTTGTTCTTTGTCCAAGATATCACTTGTTCTTCAACTTGATGAATGTGATGATCCGTGACACTCATCATCATTCTCACTCATGAACAAAGTGACTGACAACCACTCTTGTTCTACAAGCGTACGAGGCTCTAGTGAATATCTCTTGGATTCCTGATACACGATGCATGGTTGATCGCCTGACAACCGAGTGCTCGCCTGACAAACGAGCCAGCCATTCCGTGAGATCAGAGTCTTCGTGGTATAGGCGAGAACTGATGGCGGCATTCAGGAGAATCCGGAAGGTCTAACCTTGTCTGTGGTATTCTGAATAGGATTCAATGATTGAATGACTGTGACGTGCTTCAAACTCCTAGCAGGCGGGGCGTTAGTGACAGACGCAAAAGAATCACTGGATTCTATTCCGGCCTGACCGAGAACCGACAGCTGATTAGCCATATGCTGTGACAAGCATAGGAACATTTTCACTGAGAGGATGGGAGGTAGCCACTGACAACGGTGAAACCCTTGCATAAGCTTGCCATGGAAAGGAGTAAGAAGGATTGGATGAAGACAGTAGGAAAGCAGAGAGACGGAAGGGAAGGCATCTTCACACGCTTATCTGAAGCTCTCACCAATGATATACATAAGTATCTCTATCTTTATCTTTATGCTTTATTCATCATCTATACCCATTTGAGTCTGCCTGACTGAGATCTACAAGGTGACCATAGCTTGCTTCATACCAACAATCTCCGTGGGATCGACCCTTACTCGCGTAAGGTTTATTACTTGGACGACCCAGTGCACTTGCTGGTTAGTTGTGCGGAGTTGTGATAGAGAGTTGAGATTGCAATGAGCGTACCATGTTGATGGCGCCATTGATGATCACAATTTCGTGCACCAAGTTTTTGGCGCCGTTGCCGGGGATTGTTTTGTGTATGGACAACTGACGGTTCATCTTGTTGCTTAGATTAGGTATTTTTCTTCAGAGTTCTTAAGAATGAATTCTAGTGTTTCAAGGTGATGTTCTTATCATCACCAAAGCTGATTGATTATCATCAATTTAGCTATTGAATGCAATGTCCTGCTGAAGCTTGCCTATTCATGTCTAATTCCTTTAGACTGAAGCTTTAGACTAACATTGCATGATTCCTGGAATTCTCATTAAGAATTTTGATACCTTTATTTTCTTCTTCCACTAAATTTTCGAAAAAGCACAAAAAAAAAATTACAAAATCATAAAAACAAAAAATATTTTATGTTTCTTGTTTGAGTCTAGTGTCTAATCTTAAGTTTGGTGTCTTGCATGCCTTGTTTATTTGATCTTGGTTCTATTTTCAAGTCAATAGTACAGGGAACTGAAGATTCAGAACATGCAGCAGAGGAATTACACAGAAAAAGCTGGGCGTTCAAAACGCCCAGTGAAGAAGGACAGACTGGCGTTTAAACGCCAGCCAGGGTACCTGGTTGGGCGTTTAACGCCCAAAAAGGTAGCATTTTGGGCGTTAAACGCCAGAATGGATACCATTCTGGGCGTTTAACGCCAGGATGGCACAAGGGGGAGGATTTTGTTTTCAAAATCAAATTTTTTCAAGTTTTCAAAGTTTTTCCAAATCAAATCTTTTTCAAATCATATCTTTTCAATCAAATGTTTTCAAAATCAATTTCTTTCCTTTTTCAAAGATACTTACTAACAATTAATGATCTGATTGAACATTTTAAGTATGTTGCCTTTTCTGTTGAGAAAGGTTTAATGTTTGAATCATATCTTTTCTTGTTAGGCAAGTCATTAATTTTTAAAATCAAATCTTTTTAAATTGTTTTCAAAATCATATCTTTTCAATCATATCTTTTTAAAACCATAACTTTTCAATCATATCTTTTTAATCACATCTTTTTCAAAATAGTTTTCAAATCATATCTTTTTTATTTCTAATCTCAAAAATCTTTTTCAAAAATTTCTTGATCTCTTTCTCACTCTTAATTTTCGAAAATTAATTAATTTTTTTTAAAATGTTTTCAAAATATTTCACTTGATTTTCGAAAATTTCTTCCTCTCTTCCCACATCCTTCTATTTATGGAGTACCACTCCTTCTTAATGCACAATTCAAACTCTATCTGATCAAGTTCGAATTCTTCTACCTCTTTCTTCTGTTTTTCTTTTCCTCTGACACCTCAAGGAATCTCTATACTGTGACATAGAGGATTCCACATTTTCTTGTTCTCTTCTCTTTCATATGAGCAGGAACAAAGACAAAGGCATCCTTGTTGAAGCTGACCCTGAACCTGAAAGGACTTTGAAGCGAAAGCTAAGAGAAGCTAAGGCACAACTCTCTGTAGAGGACCTAACCGAATTCTTCAAAGAAGAAGGACCTATGGCAGCCGAAAACAACAACAATGCCAACAATGCAAGGAAGGTGCTGGGTGACTTTACTGCACCTACTCCCGATTTCTATGGGAGAAGCATCTCTATCCCTGCCATTGGAGCAAACAACTTTGAGCTTAAGCCTCAATTAGTTTCTCTAATGCAACAGAATTGCAAGTTCCATGGACTTCCATTGGAAGATCCTCATCAATTTTTAGCTGAATTCTTGCAAATCTGTGACACAGTCAAGACTAATGGGGTTGACCCTGAGGTCTACAGACTGATGCTATTCCCTTTTGCTGTAAGAGACAGAGCTAGAATATGGTTGGACTCTCAACCTAAGGAAAGCCTGGACTCTTGGGAAAAGCTAGTCAATGCCTTCTTGGCAAAGTTCTTTCCACCTCAAAAATTGAGTAAGCTTAGAGTGGAAGTCCAAACCTTCAGACAGAAGGAAGGAGAATCTCTCTATGAAGCTTGGGAAAGATACAAACAATTAATCAGAAAGTGTCCATCTGATATGCTTTCTGAATGGAGCATCATAGGTATTTTCTATGATGGTCTCTCTGAACTATCCAAGATGTCTTTGGATAGCTCTGCTGGAGGGTCTCTTCATCTGAAGAAGACGCCTGCAGAAGCTCAAGAGCTAATTGAAATGGTTGCAAATAACCAATTCATGTACACTTCTGAAAGGAATCCTGTGAACAATGGGACAAATCAAAAGAAAGGAGTTCTTGAGATTGATACTCTGAATGCCATTTTGGCTCAGAACAAGATATTGACCCAACAAGTCAATTTGATTTCTCAAAGTCTGTCTGGAATGCAAAATGCACCAAGCAGTACTAAGGATGCTTCATCTGAAGAAGAAGCTTATGATCCTGAGAACCCTTCAATGGAAGAGGTGAATTACCTAGGAGAACCCTATGGAAACACCTATAATTCTTCATGGAGAAATCACCCAAATTTCTCTTGGAAGAATCAAGAGAGACCTCAACAAGGTTTCAACAACAATAATGGTGGAAGAAACAGGTTTAGCAATAGCAAGCCTTTTCCATCATCTTCTCAGCAACAGACAGAGAATGCTAAACAGAACCCCTCTGACTTAGCAACCATGGTCTCTGATTTAATCAACACCACTCAAAGTTTCATGACTGAAACAAGGTCCTCCATTAGAAATTTGGAGGCACAAGTGGGACAGCTGAGCAAGAAAGTTACTGAACTCCCTCCTAGTACTATTCCAAGCAATACAGAAGAAAATCCAAAAGGAGAGTGCAAGGCCATCAACATGGCCGAATTTGGAGAGGAGGGAGAGGAAGTGAACGCCACTGAGGAAGACTTCAATGGGCATGCACTGACCCCCAATGAGTTCCCTAATGAGGAACCATGGGAATCTGAGGCTCAAAATGAGACCATAGAGATTCCATTGGACTTACTTCTGCCTTTCATGAGCTCTGATGAGTATTCTTCCTCTGAAGAGGATGAGTATGTCACTGAAGAGCAAGTTGCTAAATACCTTGGAGCAATCATGAAGCTAAATGACAAGTTATTTGGAAATGAGACTTGGGAGGATGAACCCCCTTTGCTCACCAAAGAACTGGATGACTTGTCTAGGCAGAAATTACCTCAAAAGAGACAAGATCCTGGGAAGTTTTCCATACCTTGCACCATAGGCACCATGACCTTCAACAAGGCTCTGTGTGACTTAGGGTCAAGTGTAAACCTCATGCCTCTCTCTGTAATGGAGAAGCTAGGGATCTTTGAGGTACAAGCTGCAAGAATCTCACTAGAGATGGCAGACAACTCAAGAAAACAAGCTTATGGACTTGTAGAGGATGTTTTGGTGAAGATTGAAGACCATTACATCCCTGCTGATTTCATAGTCCTAGAGACTGGGAAGTGCATGGATGAATCTATCATCCTTGGCAGACCCTTCCTAGCCACAGCAAAGGCTGTGATTGATGTTGATAGAGGCGAACTGATCATTCAAGTGAATGAAGAATCCTTTGTGTTTAAGGCTCAAGGATACCCCTCTGTCACCATGGAGAAGAAGCATGAAGAGCTTCTCTCAAATCAGAGTCAAGCAGAGCCCCCACAGTCAAACTCTAAGTTTGGTGTCGGGAGGCCACAACCAAACTCTAAGTTTGGTGTTGAACCCCCACATTCAAACTCTAAGTTTGGTGTTGGGAGGTTCCAACATTGCTCTGAGTATCTGTGAGGCTCCATAAGAGCCCTCTGTCAAGCTACTGACATTAAAGAAGCGCTTGTTGGGAGGCAACCCAATGTTATATTTTATCTATTTTCCTTTGTTATTTTATGTTTTTTGTAGGTTGATGATCATAAGAAGTCACAAAATCAAGTGAAAAAGCAAAAACAGAATGAAAAACAGGAAGAAAAACAGCACACCCTGGAGGAAGAACTTACTGGCGTTTAAACGCCAGTAAGACTAGCAGGTGGGCGTTTAACGCCCAGTCTGACACCATTCTGGGCGTTTAACGCCAGAAAGAGGCACCAGACTGGCGTTAAACGCCAGAAAAGGGCAAGAACCTGGCGTTAAACGCCAGAAAGAGGCACCAGCCCGGCGTTTAACGCCAGAATTGGCTCAAAATGTGATTTTGCATGCCATTTGGTGCAGGGATGACCTTTCCTTGACACCTCAGGATCTGTGGACCCCACAGGACCCCCACCAACCCCACCACTCTCTCTCTTCTTCACCCATTCACCAATCACCTCAATACCCCTCCCCCACTCCTATATAAACCCTTCTTTACCCCTTCATTTTCACACAACCTAAATCCCACTTCTCACCCTCTTTGGCCGAACACAAAGCCACTCCCTTCTTCCTTATTTCTTCTTCTTCTACTCTCTTCTTTCTTCTTTTGCTCGAGGACGAGCAAACCTTCTAAGTTTGGTGTGGTAAAAGCATTGCTTTTTGTTTTTCCATAACCATTTATGGCATCCAAGGCCGGAGAAACCTCTAGAAAGAGGAAAGGGAAGGCAAAAGCTTCTACCTCCGAGTCATGAGAGATGGAGAGATTCATCTCAAGGGTGCATCAAGACCACTTCTATGAAGTTGTGGCCATGAAGAAGGGTCAACTTTGATCAAAAGGTTGGACCAAGTCCTCATAGATATCTGTGAAGAGGACGCCCAATGGAAGAGAAATTCAAGAGGGAAGCCGGTTCAACTGAGAAGGCATGACCTCAAGCCCATCACTAAGAAAAGGATGGAGCAAACAAGAGACCCCTCTCATCATGAGAGAGGAGCAACAAAGACAAGGAAGAGACATTGAGGAGCTCAAGCACTCCATAGGATCTTCAAGAGGAAGAACAAGCCGCCATCACTAAAGTGGACCCGTTCTTTAATTTCCTTGTTCTTTTGTTTTTCGAAATTTTCATGCTTATGTTTGTCTATGTTTGTGTCTTATGATCATTAGTGTCTTAGTGTCTATGCCTTAAAGTTATGAATGTCCTATGAATCCATCACCTTTCTTAAAAGAAAACCGTTTTTATCACAAAAGAACAAGAAGTACAGGATTTCAAATTCATCTTTAAAACTAGCTTAATTAGTTTGATGTGGTGACAATACTTTTTGTTTTCTGAATGTATGCTTGAACAGTGCATATGTCTTTTGAATTTGTTGTTCATGAATGTTAAAATTGTTGGCTCTTGAAATAATGATGAAAAAGGAGACATGTTACTGAGGATCTGAAAAATCATAAAAATGATTCTTGAAGCAAGAAAAAGCAATGAATACAAAAAAAAACAAAAAAAAAGAAGGAAAAAGAGAAAAAGAGAGAAAAAGAAAGAAAAAGAAAGAAATAAAGTGTGATCCAAGGCAAAAAGAGTGTGCTTAAGAACCCTGGACACCTCTAATTGGGGACTCTAGCAAAGCTGAGTCACAATCTGAAAAGGTTCACCCAATTATGTGTCTGTGGCATGTATGTATCCGGTGGTAATACTGGAAGACAGAGTGCTTTGGGCCACGGCCAAGACTCAATAAGTAGCTGTGTTCAAGAATCATCATACTTAACTAGGAGAATCAATAACACTATCTGGATTCTGAGTTCCTAAAGAAGCCAATCATTCTGAATTTCAAAGGATAGAGTGAGATGCCAAAACTGTTCGGAGGCAAAAAGCTACTAGTCCCGCTCATCTAATTTGGAGCTAAGTTTCATTGATAATTTGGAGTCTATAATATATTCTCTTCTTTTTATCTTATTTGATTTTCAGTTGCTTGAGGACAAGCAACAATTTAAGTTTGGTGTTGTGATGAGCGGATAATTTATACGCTTTTTGGCATTATTTTTAGTATGTTTTTAGTATGATCTAGTTAGTTTTTAGTATATTTTTATTAGTTTTTAGTTAAAATTCACTTTTCTGGACTTTACTATGAGTTTGTGTGTTTTTCTGTGATTTCAGGTATTTTCTGGCTGAAATTGAGGGACCTGAGCAAAAATCTGATTCAGAGACTGAAAAGGACTGCAGATGCTGTTGGATTCTGACCTCCCTGCACTCGAAGTGGATTTTCTGGAGCTACAAAAGGCCAATTGGCGCGCTCTCAACGGCGTTGGAAAGTAGACATCCTGGGCTTTCCAGCAATATATGATAGTCCATACTTTGCCCAATATTTGATGGCCCAAACCGGCGTTCAAAGTCACCTTCAGATTTCCCAGCGTTAAACGCAGGAACTGGCACCTAAATGGGAGTTAAACGCCCAAACTGGCATAAAAGCTGGCGTTTAACTCCAAGAAGAGTCTCTACACGAAAAATGCTTCATTGCTCAGCCCAAGCACACACCAAGTGGGCCCGGAAGTGGATTTTTATGTCATTTACTCATCTCTGTACACCCTAGGCTACTAGTTTTCTATATATAGGACCGTTTACTATTGTATTTTCATCTTGGTTCTTCTGGTTCCCTCTTTGGGACCGAAACCAATGATCACTCTTGTTCTTATGTATTTTCAACGGTGGAGTTTCTACACACCATAGATTAAGGTGTGGAGCTCTGCTGTACCTCGAGTATTAATGCAATTACTATTGTTCTTCTATTCAATTCCGCTTGTTCTTTGTCCAAGATATCACTTGTTCTTCAACTTGATGAATGTGATGATCCGTGACACTCATCATCATTCTCACTCATGAACAAAGTGACTGACAACCACTCTTGTTCTACAAGCGTACGAGGCTCTAGTGAATATCTCTTGGATTCCTGATACACGATGCATGGTTGATCGCCTGACAACCGAGTGCTCGCCTGACAAACGAGCCAGCCATTTCGTGAGATCAGAGTCTTCGTGGTATAGGCGAGAACTGATGGCGGCATTCAAGAGAATCCGGAAGGTTTAACCTTGTCTGTGGTATTCTGAGTAGGATTCAATGATTGAATGACTGTGACGTGCTTCAAACTCCTAGCAGGCGGGGCGTTAGTGACATACGCAAAAGAATCACTGGATTCTATTCCGGCCTGACCGAAAACCGACAGCTGATTAGCCATATGCTGTGACAGAGCATAGGAACATTTTCACTGAGAGGATGGGAGGTAGCCACTGACAACGGTGAAACCCTTGCATAAGCTTGCCATGGAAAGGAGTAAGAAGGATTGGATGAAGACAGTAGGAAAGCAGAGAGACGGAAGGGAAGGCATCTTCACACGCTTATCTGAAGCTCTCACCAATGATATACATAAGTATCTCTATCTTTATCTTTATGCTTTATTCATCATCTATACCCATTTGAGTCTGCCTGACTGAGATCTACAAGGTGACCATAGCTTGCTTCATACCAACAATCTCCGTGGGATCGACCCTTACTCGCGTAAGGTTTATTACTTGGACGACCCAGTGCACTTGCTGGTTAGTTGTGCGGAGTTGTGATAGAGAGTTGAGATTGCAATGAGCGTACCATGTTGATGGCGCCATTGATGATCACAATTTCGTGCACCAGAGGTCCAGGCATGGCCGAATGGCCAGCCTCCCCAAATAGCATGTGAATACGAAAATAGGGAAAAAGACCCCTAGTACAATTATAGAAAGTTCTATTTATACTAAACTAGTTACTAGGGTTACAGAATTAAGTAAATGATGCAGAAATCCACTTCCGGGCCCACTTGGTGTGTGCTTGGGCTGAGTATTAAAGCTTTCACGTGTGGAGGTCTTCCTTGGAGTTAAACGCCAGTTTGTAACTTGTTTCTGGAATTTGACTCTGCTTTGCAACTTGTTTCTGGCGTTTAACGCCAGAATAGGGCAGAAAGCTGCCGTTAAACTCCATTTTTCATTGTCTAAACTCAGGCAAAGTATGGACTATTATATATTTCTAGAAAGCCCTGGATGTCAACTTTCCAACGCAATTAAGTGCGCGCCATTTGGACTCCTGTAGCTCCAAAAATTCCATTTCGAGTGCAGAATCCAACAGCATCTGCAGCCCTTTGTCAGCCTCTAAATCAGATTTTTGCTCAGGTCCCTCAATTTTAGCCAGAAAATACCTAAAATCACAGAAAAATACACAAACTCATAGTTTTTAGTCCAGAAATGTGAATTTTGCTTAAAAACTAATAAAAACATACTAAAAACTAACTAAATCATACTAAAAACTATATGAAAACAATGCCAAAAGCGTATAAATTATCCGTTCATCACAACACCAAATTTAAATTGTTGCTTGTCCCCAAGCAACTGAAAATCAAATAGGATGAAAAGAAGAGAATATACAATGAATCTCACAATATCAATGAAACTTAGTCCCAATTAGATGAGCGGGGCTTGTAGCTTTTTGCTTCTGAACAGTTTTGGCATCTTACTTTATTTTTTGAAATTCAGAATGATTGGCATCTATAGGAACTCAGAATTTTAGATAGTGTTATTGATTCTCCTAGTTAAGTATGTTGATTCTTGAACACAGCTACTTTATGAGTCTTGGCCGTGGCCCTAAGCACTTTGTTTTCCAGTATTACCACCGGATACATAAATGTCACAACACATAACTGGGTGAACCTTTTTAGATTGTGACTCAACTTTGCTAGAGTCCCCAGTTAGAGGTGTCCAGAGTTCTTAAGCACACTCTTTTTGCTTTGGATCACGACTTTAACCACTCCGTCTCAAGCTTTTCACTTGGACCTTCATGACACAAGTACATGGTTAGGGATAGCTTGATTTAGCCGCTTAGGCCTGGATTTTATTTCCTTGGGCCCTCCTATCCATTGATGCTCAAAGCCTTGGATCCTTTTTACCCTTGCCTTTTGGTTTTATGGGCTATTGGCTTTTTCTGATTGCTTGTTCCTTTTCTTTCTCTTTTTTTTGCAAGCTTTGTTATTCAATGCTTTTTTTTTTGCTTCAAGAATCAATTTCATGATTTTTCAGATTATCAATAACATTTCTCTTTGTTCATCATTCTTTCAAGAGCCAACAAGATCAAAATTATGCACTGTTCAATCATTCATTCAGAAAACAAAAAGTATTTCCACCACATCAAAATAATTAAACTAATTTCAAGATAAAATTTGAAATCCAAGTACTTCTTGTTCTTTTGTAATTAAGCACATTTTTCATTTAAGAGAGGTGAAGGATTCATGGAGTTATTCATAACTTTAAGACATAGACACTAGACACTAATGATCATGTAGTGAAGACACAAATATAGATGACACAATAAGCATAAAAATCGAAAACAAAAATATAGATAAACAAGGAGATTAAGGAATGAGTCCACCTTAGTGAGGGTGGCGTCTTCCTCTTGAAGAACCAATGGAATGCTTGAGCTCCTCTATGTCTCTTCCTTGCCTTTGTTGCTCTTCCCTCATGGCTATTTGATCCTCTCTAATTTCATGGAGAATAATTGAGTGCTCTTGGTGCTCCATCCTTAGTTGCTCCATATTGGGACTCAAATCTCCCAAAGAGGTGTTGAGTTACTCCCAATAGTTGTGTGGAGAAAAATGCATCCCTTGAGGCATCCCAGGGATTTCTTGATGAGGGACTTCCTCATGCTCTTGTTGAAGTCCATGAGTGGGCTCTCTTGTTTGCTATCAAATGCTCTACTACTGAGCTATGGACCCTTGAGATGAATCTCTCCATCTCCCATGACTCGGAAGTGGAAGCTTTTGCCTTCCCTTTCCTTTTTCTAGAGGTTTCTCCGGCCTTAGGTGCCATAAAAAGTTAAAGAAAAACAAAAAGCAATGCTTTTACCACACCAAACTTAAAAGGTGTGCTCATCCTCGAGCAAAAGAAGAAAAAAAGAAGTAGAAGAAGAAGAAAATGGAGGAGATGGAGGGTGTATGTGTTTTGGCCAAAGGGAGGGGAATGTGTGTATGATGTATGAAAATAAAAGAGTGGAGAGGAGTATTTATAGGAAAAGGGAAGGAGAGTGGCCGAAAGGTTTGGGTGGGTTTGGGAGGAAAATGGTTTTGAATTTTGAAGGTGGGTGGGGGGTATTTGGGGAAGAGTTAAGGAAGTGATTGGTAAAGGGTATTTGGGGAAGAGTGTTGTAGAAAGGTGTGAAGAGGAGAGAGTGTGAGTTGAGGTTGGTGGGGATCTTGTGGGGTCCACAGATCCTGAGGGGTCAAGGAATTCTCATCCCTGCTCCAATTGGGTGTTCAAAACGCCTTAGAGTGCAATTCTGGTGTTTAAACGCTAGTCTGCTGCCCTGTTCTGGAATTTAAACACCAGTTTTCCTTCCTATTCTGGCGTCTAAACGCCAGTTTGTTGCCCTGTTCTGGCGTTTAAACGCCAGTCTGGTGCCCTATTCTGGCGTTTAAACGCCAATAAGTCCTTCCTCTAGGGTGTGCTGTTTTCAATGCTATTTTTGATTTTTTTTCTTTATTTTTGTAATTGTCTTTGTGACTTCACATGATCATCAACCTAAAAGAAAACAAAATAATATAAATTAAAATAAAATTGGGTTGCCTCCCAATAAGCGCTTCTTTAATGTCAATAGCTTGATAGTGAGCTCTCATGGAGTCTCACAGATGATCAGAGTATGGTTGAGATCTCTCAATACCAAACTTAGAGTTTGGTTGTGGCCTCCCATTACCAAACATAGAGTGTGAATGTGGGGGCACTGTTTGACTCTGTATTGGGAGAAGCTCTTCATGCTTACTCTCCATGGTTACAGATGGAGAACCTTGAGTCTTTACTACAAGGCATTTTTCATTCACATGAAGGATCAACTCTCCTCTGTCAACATCAATCACAGCTCTTGCTGTGGCAAGGAAGGGTCTTCCAAGGATGATGGATTCATCCTCATCCCTCCTAGTGTCTAGGATTATGAAATCAGCAGGGAAGTAAAGGCCTTCAACCTTCACTAGCACGTCCTCTACTAGTCCATAAGCCTTTTTCATAGATTTATCTGCCATCTCCAATGAGAATTTGGCAGCCTGTACCTCATAGATTCCCAGTTTCTCCATTACAGAGAGTGGCATCATGTTTATCCCTGACCCCAGGTCACACAGAGTTTTTTCAAAGGTCATGGTGCCTATGGTACAGGGTATTAATAATTTACCAGGATCTTGTTTCTTTTGAGGTAAATTTCGCTCAACCAATGTATTCAGTTCATTGGTGAGCAAGGGAGGGTCTTCCTCCCAAATCTCATTACCAAATAGCTTGGCATTCAGCTTCATGATTGCTCCTAAATATTGGGCAACTTGCCCTTCAACAATATCTTCATCCTCTTCAGAAGATGAATAGTTATCAGAGCTCATGAATGGTAAAAGGAGGTCCAAGGGAATCTCTATAGTCTCTGTATGAGTCTCAGATTCCTTTGGTTCCTCATTAGGGTATTCCTTACTGGCCACTGGACGTTCCTAGAGGTTTTCTTCATTGGGATTCACATCTTCCTCCTTCTCTAAGGTTTCGGCCATGTTGATTATATCAATGGCCTTGCACTCTCCTTTTGGATTCTCTTTTGTATTGCTTGGGAGAATGCTATGAGGAGTTTCAATAACCCTTTTACTCAGCTGGCCCACTTGTGCCTCCAAATTTCTAATGGAGGATCTTATTTTAGTCATGAAACTAAGAGTGGCCTTAGATAGATCAGAGACTATGTTTGCTAAGCTAGAAGGATTCTGCTCAGAATGCTCTGTCTGTTGCTGAGATGATGATGAGAAAGGTTTGCTATTGCTAAACCTGTTTCTTCCACCATTGTTATTATTGAAGCTTTGCTTCTGTTGATCCTTCCATGAAAAATTTGGATGATTTTTCCATGAAGGATTATAGGTGTTGCCAAAGGCTTCACCCATGTAATTTACCTCTGCCATTGCAGGGTTCTCAGGATCATAAGCTTCTTCTTCAGAAGATACTTTTTTAGCACTGTTGGATGCATTTTGCAATCTATTCAGGCTCAGAGAGATCATATTGACTTGTTGGGTTAATATTTTATTTTGAGCCAGTATGGCATTCAGAGCATCAATTTCGAGAACTCCTCTCTTTTGAGGCATCCCATTACTCATAGGATTCCTCTCAGAGGTATACATGAACTAGTTATTTGCAACCATTTCAATAAGTTCCTGAGCTTCTGCAGGTGTTTTCTTTAGGTGAATGGATCCACTTACAGAGTGGTCCAGTGACATCTTGGAAAATTCAGACAGACCATCATAGAATATATCTAATGTGATCCATTCTGAAAGCATGTCAGAAGGACACTTTTTGGTTAGTTGCTTATAATTTCCCAAGCTTCATAGAGGAACTCACCATCGTTTTATCTGAAGGTCTGAACATCCACTCTAAGCTTGCTCAACTTCTGAGGAGAAAAGAACTTGGCTAAAAAAGTCGTGACCAGCTTATCACAAGAGTCCAGGCTATCTCTAGGTTGTGAGTCCAACCATGTTCTAGCTCTGTCCCTTACAGCAAAAGGGAAAAGCATAAGCTTGTAGACCTCATGATCAACTCCATTGGTCTTAACAGTATCACAGATCTGCAGGAACTCAGTTAAAAACTGATAAGGGTCTTCTGATGAAAGTCCATGAAACTTGCAGTTCTGTTGCAGTAGAGAAACTAATTGAGGCTTTAGCTCAAAATTGTTTGCTCCTATGGCAGGGATTGAGATGCTTCTTCCATAGAAGTTGGAAGTTGGTGTATGGTGCACGAAATTGCAATCACACTTTTGCAACTCCGCACAACTAACCAGCAAGTGCACTGGGTCGTCCAAGTAATACCTTGCGTGAGCAAGGGTCGATCCCACGGAGATTGTCGGCTTGAAGCAAGCTATGGTTATCTTGTAAATCTTAGTCAGGATATTAGAAATTATCAGGATTGATTGTAAAAAGTAAAAGAACATGAAATGGTTACTTGTATTGCAGTAATGGAGAATAGGTTGAGGTTTTGGAGATGCTCCATCTTCTGAATCTCTGCTTTCCTACTGTCTTCTTCATCAAACACGCAAGTCTCCTTCCATGGCAAGCTCGTGTAGGGTTTCACCGTTGTCAATGGCTACCTCCCATCCTCGCAGTGAAAGCTAATGCACGCACTCTGTCACAGTACTGCCAATCACCGGTTTGGTTCCCTCTCCTACCGGAATAGAATCCCTCTTTTGCGTCTGTCACTAACGCCCAGTAGGTTACAGGTTTGAAGCACGTCACAGTCATTCAATCATTGAATCCTACTCAGAATACCACAGACAAGGTTTAGACCTTCCGGATTCTCTTGAATGCTGCCATCAGGTCCTGCCTATACCACGAAGATTCCGATTAAAGAACCCAAGAGATAACTACTCAATCTAAGATAGAACAGAGGTGGTTGTCAGGCACGTGTTCATAGTTGAGAATGATGATGATTGTCACGGATCATCACATTCATCCGGATTAAGAACAAGTGTTATCTTAGAATGGAAGCAAGCATGATTGAATAAGAAACAGTAGTAATTGCATTAATCCATCAAGACACAGCAGAGCTCCTCACCCCCAACCATGGGGTTTAGAGGCTCATACTGTGGAAAGAAACGTGTACAAAATGTTATGAGGTCATAAGGTACGGATACAATGTCAAAAGATCCTATAAGTAGTAAAAGCTAGTATCCTAAGGTTTACAGAAATGAGTAAATGACAGAAAAATCCACTTCCGGGCCCACTTGGTGTGTGCTTGGGCTGAGCAATGAAGGAATTTCGTGTAGAGACCTTTTCTGGAGTTAAACGCCAGCTTTCATGCCAGTTTGGGCGTTTAACTCCAAATTTTATGCCAGTTCCGGCGTTTAACGCTGGAATTTCTGTAGGTGACTTTGAGCGCCGGTTTGGGCCATCAAATCTTGGGCAAAGTATGGACTATTACATATTGCTGGAAAGCCCAGGATGTCTACTTTCCAATGCCGTTGAGAGCGCGCCAATTGGGCTTCTGTAGCTCCAGAAAATCCACTTCGAGTGCAGGGAGGTCAGAATCCAACAGCATCTGCAGTCCTTTTCAGTCTCTGGATCAGATTTTTGCTCAGGACCCTCAATTTCAGTCAGAAAATACCTGAAATCACAGAAAAACACACAAACTCATAGTAAAGTCCAGAAAAGTGAATTTTAATTAAAAACTAATAGAAATATACTAAAAACTAACTAAAAGATACTAAAAACATACTAAAAACAATGCCAAAAAGCATACAAATTATCCGCTCATCAGTGTAGTAAAATCACCAAGCATCTTTCTTGCATTGTTGTTTGGTTCGGCCATAATTGTTTCTTTTGCTGCTTCCTTTTCAAAAATTTCAGTGAGGTCCTCTTCAGAGTTTTATGCCTTAGCTGCTCTTAGCTTCCTCTTCAGAGTCCTTTCAGGTTCAGGATCAGCTTCAACAAGTATGCCTTTATCTTTGTTCCTGCTCATATGAAAGAGAAGAAAACAAAGAAAATATGGAATTCTCTATGTCATAGTATAGAGATTCCTTGAGGTGTCAGAGGAAAACAAGAATGGAAGGATGAGGTAGGTAAGGAAGAATTCGAACACAAAAAGAGAGATGGAGTTCGACTTGACAATGGAGGAGGAATGCTAGTGTTTAAATAGAAAAAGATAAGAGAGGGGGAGAATTTTCGAAAATAAAAAGGATAAAATTTAAAATAAATTTTTGAAAATTTGGTTGTGATTTTGAAAAATATAAGAAATAAAGTTGAAAAAGATAAGAAGTTATAAAAAGATTTTGAAATTAGAATTTAAAAAAAATGTGATTTGAAAAAGATATGATTTAAAAAGATATGGTTGAAAAGATAAAATTAACAAGATTTGACTTTTAAAAAGTTAATGACTTGATCAACAAGAAACTAAAAGATATGATTTTAAATTTCAAATATTGAATCTCTCGTAACAAGAAAGTAACGAACTTGAAATTTTTGAATCAAGATTTTTGAAAATATGAGGAAAAGATTTGATTTTTGAAAAAGATATGTTTGAAAAGATATGACTTTGAAAAAGATATGATTGAAAATATTTGATTTGAAAAAGATTTGATTTTGAAAAAATATGAAGATTTGAAAAAGATTTGATTTGAAAACAAAATTCCTCTCCTTGTGTCATCCTGGCATTAAACGCCCAGGAGCTACATGTTTTGGGCGTTTAACGCCCAATTGCTGCATGGTTTGGGCGTTTAAACGCCCAGCCAGGTACCCTGGCTTGCGTTTAAATGCCAGTTTTCCTTCTTCACTGGGCGTTTTGAACGCCCAGCTTTGTCTCTGTAATTACTCTGCTTTATGTTCTTGGATCTTCATTTTGCTAAATCCTCTATTCAAGAAGATATGTTTTCAACTTTGAAAAACAACAAAATGAGTCGAAACATATAATTCTTGGATCAAAATACAAGATCTATGCAAGAACATTATGAACGTCAAGATGAACACCAAGAACAATCTTGAAGATCAAGATGAATATCAAGAACTCAGTTTTCTTAATAAAAGAAAACTTGGAGGACACCAAACTTAGAACTTTCTCATGTTTGGGCCATATGAATGCAAGAATGCATATGTAGAACATCATGCAGTGCAAATCAATAAATCATGAAGATCAAACAAGGCAATTCATCAAGAACGACTTGAAGATCATCAAGAACACACTGCATGTGTTTCGAAAATTGCAAGACAATTAAAATCATGCAATTGACACCAAACTTAAAATTTGGCCCTAGATTCAAACAAAAACCATGAAATATTTTTGGGTTTTTATGATTTTATGAATTTTTTTTGGGTTTTTTGTATTTTTCGAAAATTATTTTGGAAAAATGAAAAAGAAGAAATTTTTTGTATTTTTCGAAAATAAGAAATAAAAAGCTTAAAAATAAAATAAAATTACCTAATATGAGAAACAAGATGAACCGTTAGTTGTCCAAACTCAAACAATCTCCGGCAACGGCGCCAAAAACTTGGTGCACGAAATTGTGATACACAATGGCGCCAACAACTTGTACGCACAATTGTAATCTCAACTCTTTTTCACAACTTCGCACAACTAACCAGCAAGTGCACTGGGTCGTCCAAGTAATAAACCTTACGTGAGTAAGGGTCGATCCCACGGAGATTGTCGGCTTGAAGCAAGCTATGGTCACCTTGTAAATCTCAGTCAGGTGGATTCAAATGGTTATAGAGTTTTAATAATTAAAAGATAAATAAAACATAAAGTAAAGATAGAGATACTTATGTAAATCATTGGTAGGAATTTCAGATAAGTGTATGGAGATGCTTTATCCCTCTTGAATCTCTACTTTCCTACTGCCTTCATCCAATCCTTTATACTCCTTTCTATGGCAAGCTGTATGTAAGGCGTCACCGTTGTCAATGGCTACTTCCCATCCTCTCAGTGAAAATGGTCCTCTACAATTTCCTGCATGGCTAATTAGCTGTTGGTTCTCGATCGTGTGGGAATAGGATTTACTATCCTTTTGCGTCTGTCACCATACCCTACAGTCGCGAGTTTAAAGCTCGTCACAGTCATCCCATCCCAGATCCTACTCGGAATACCACAGACAAGGTTTAGATTTTTCGGATCTCAAGAATGCTGCCAATGGATTCAAGCTTATACCAGGAAGACTCTGACCTCATGGAATGGAAGGCTCTATTGTCAGGAGAGGTAACCATGCATCGTGGACCAGGAATCCAAGAGATACACACTCTAGCTTTCGCAGGTAGAACAGAAGTGTTTGTCAGGCACGCGTTCATAAGTGAGAATGGTGATGAGTGTCACGGATCATCACATTCATCAGGTTAAAGTGCGAATGAATACCTTTAGAATAAGAATAAGCATGAATTGAATAGAAGAACAATAGTACTTTGCATTAATATTCGAGGAACAGCAGAGCTCCACACCTTAATCTATGGTGTGTAAAAACTCCACCGTTGAAAATACATAAGTGATAGAGGTCCAGGCATGGCCGAATGGCCAGCCTCCCCAAATAGCATGTGATACGAAAATATGGAAAAAGACCCCTAGTACAATAGTAAAAAGTTCTATTTATACTAAACTAGTTACTAGGGTTACAGAATTAAGTAAATGATGCAGAAATCCACTTCCCGGACAACTTGGTGTGTGCTTGGGATGAGCATTGAAGCTTTCACGTGTAGAGGTCTTCCTTGGAGTTGAACGCTAGTTTGTAACTTGTTTCTGGCGTTTGACTCTGCTTTGCAACTTGTTTCTGGTGTTTAACGCCAGAATAAGGCAGAAAGCTGGCGTTAAATGCCAGTTTGCATTGTCTAAACTCGGGCAAAGTATAGACTATTATATATTGCTAGAAAGCCCTGGATGTCTACTTTCCAAAAAAATTAAGATCGCGCCATTTGGATTTCTGTAGCCCCAAAAATTCCATTTCGAGTGCAGAGAGTTCAGAATCCAACAGCATCTGCAGTCCTTTGTAAGCCTCTAAATCAGATTTTTGCTCAGGTCCCTCAATTTCAGCCAGAAAATACCTAAAATCACAAAAAAATACACAAACTCATAGTAAAGTCCAGAAATGTGAATTTTGCTTAAAAACTAATAAAAACATACTAAAAACTAACTAAATCATACTAAAAACTATATGAAAAAAATGCCAAAAAGCGTATAAATTATCCGCTCATCACGTAAGTTGGGTATTAAAACTAACTAAACCATTGGTGTTAAATTTTCTTATTCAACTGTTGTATATTTTCTTGAATTATTCCGGTGCTTCATGACTTGTTTTATTCTGATTGGGTATTATTATTCATAAGTCAATGCTCATTTTTATAATACTAGTATTCTTTTTGCATTGATATGCACTTATACTATCTTGCATCACCCACACTCTCTTCCCCATTGTTGCAATTCTTGTACTATTGATATGCCGTATGCTTCTACTGTTTTCTCACCGCATGTTGTAGCTACCATGTAATTGAGACCCTTATTATTTGGCATTACCCACTCATATTTTATTTTTTTCTATCATTGTTTTTGGGTTCCTGTTCTTCATTTTTTCTTCTTTTAGGCTGGCCACCGAAGAAGGAAAAAGAGGAAAAACTTCTAAATGGGGAGACAAACAAGTCCATCTGCACATTCTTTAGAGAAAGAGCAGCAGTTGTAACTCACAACCACCGTCCACTTGCACATCTTAGCATGCATCGAGGATGGTGCAATCTTTAAGTGTGGGGAGGTCGATACCGACTTCCATGGGTTAGTTCTTTCCTTTCTCAACACCAATATTTAATTTGTTAGTTCATTGTTACATTTGCATGTTTGATTGCATGTTTGTTTGATTTTGTGCATATTTTACCACTAATTGGTTGAAGTGATGAATTCTTTTTCAGGAAACTATTTTATAGCATTTCACTAATTTGAATTAAACTTTTTGACAAACTTGTTTGAAGAAATATTATTTTGGAACATGGTTTAGAGCTCAAACACCTAAAACCAGTTAGATTTTTAGCTTAATTGATTGGTTGCATCTTATCAACCAATATTTTATTCTTGATGTGTGTTGTTCTCTCTAAAATTATGATCTATATCTTGCTTAATTCTATATTTCCATGGTTTAATGTATGCATATACTTATATGATTGAGGTCTTATTTCACTTATCTTACATACCCATATGGCCTTACCCTTTCATTATCCTTTACAAACCAATGTTGAGCCTATTTTACCCCTTTGTTCTTTACTTTAGCTCATCACTAACTCTAAGCGAAAAACAATAATATCCTTAATTTGAATCCTTGGTTAGCTTAGACTAGTGACAATGCTCACAAATTAAGTGTGTGGAAATTGGGTTTACCAATATTTGGTTTGAGAATTGGGTGTTGTGTATTCTTGAGAAAATATGAACAAGAATATTGATGAGCGGATAATTTATACGCTTTTTGGCATTATTTTTAGGTAGTTTTTAGTAAGATCAAGCTACTTTTAGGGATGTTTTCATTAGTTTTTATGTTAAATTCATATTTCTGGACTTTACTATGAGTTTGTGTGTTTTTCTGTGATTTCAGGTAATTTCTGGCTGAAATTGAGGGACTTGAGCAAAACTCTGAAAAAGGTTGACAAAAGGACTGCTGATGCTGTTGGAATCTGACCTCCCTGCACTCGAAATGGATTTTCTGGAGCTACAGAACTCCAAAAGGCACGCTCACAACGGCGTTGGAAAGTAGACATCCAGAGCTTTCAAGCAATATATAATAGTCTATACTTTATTCGGAAATTGACGACATAACTTGGCGTTGAACGCCAAGTACATGCTGCAGTCTGGAGTTAAACGCCAGAAAAACGTCATGATCCGGAGTTGAACGCCCAAAACACGTCGTAACTCGGAGTTCAACTCCAAGAGAAGCCTCAGCTCGTGGATTGATCAAGCTCAGCCCAAGCATACACCAAGTGGGCCCCGGAAGTGGATTTATGCATCAATTACTTACTCATGTAAACCCTAGGAGCTAGTTTATTATAAATAGAACATTTAACTATTGTATTAGACATCTTTGGTCTCATTTTTGTTTTATTCTTCATCCTAAGAGGCTATTGATCACGTTAGGGGGGCTGGCCACTCGGCCATGCCTGAACCTTTTACTTATGTATTTTCAACGGTGGAGTTTCTGCACACCATAGATTAAGGGTGTGGAGCTCTGCTGTACCTCAAGTTTTAATACAATTACTATTACTTTTTATTCAAATCTCTCTTATTCTTATTCCAAGATATTCATTCGCACCCAAGAACATGATGAATGTGATGATTATGTGATGCTCATCATCATTCTCACCTATGAACGCACGTGATTGACAACCACCTACGTTCTACATGCAACAGAGCTCGAATGTGTATCTCTTAGATTCCCCAACAGAATCTTCGTGGTATAAGCTAGATAGATGGCGGCATTTATGAGGATCCGGAAAGTCTCACCTTGTCTGTGGTATTCCGAGTAGGATCCTGGGAATCCGGAAAGTCTAACCTTGTCTGTGGTATTCCGAGTAGGATTCCGATAATGAATGACTGTGACGTGCTTCAGACTCGCAAGTGCTGGGCGTTAGTGACAGACGCAAAAGAATCAAGGGATTATATTCCAGTAGGAGCGGGAACCAACCAGTGATTAGCCGTGCTGTGACAGAGCACGTGAGCGTAGTTTTCACTGCGAGGATGGGATGTAGCCTTCGGCCAGTGTGATGCCTCCAGACGATTAGCCTTGCGAGTGACAGCCGCAGAGGACCATTTTCCAGAGAGGATACAAAGTAGCCATCGTCGAACGGTGAACCCCTATACACAGCTTGCCATGGAAAGGAGTAAGAAGGATTGAATTGAAGCAATAGGAAAGTAGGCATTCTTGAGCCATACAGTATCTCCATTCGCTTATCTGAAATTCCCACCAATGAATCTGCATAAGTATCCCTTTTATTATTTCTTTTTATTATTAATTTTCGAAACCATAAACCAATTTAATCTGCCTAACCGAGATTTACAAGGTGACCATAGCTTGTTTCATACTAACAATCTCTGTGGGATCGACCCTTACTCGCATAAGGTTTATTACTTGGACGACCCAGTACACTTGCTGGTTAGTTGAACGGAGTTGTGAATTCAACTGGTGCCATAATAATGATTTCATACAAATATAAAAGAATATGGATCACAATTTCGTCCACCAAGTTTTTGGCGCCGTTGCCGGGGATTGTTCGAGTATGGACAACTGACGGATCATCTTATTGCTCAGATTAGGTAATTTTCTTTTCAAAAAAAAAAATCTTTTTTTCAAAATTTTTCTTTTCTTTTTTTTTTCGTTTTTCCAACCATGTTTTTCGAAAAAAATTAAAATAAAGATCCAAAAAAAAAATTAGAAAATCATAAAAATCAAAAATATTTTGTGTTTCTTGTTTGAGTCTTAAGACAATTTTTAAGTTTGGTGTCAATTGCATGCTTTTAAAAATTTCTCTTGCATTTTTTTCGAAAAATCCATGCATTCATAGTGTTCTTCATGATCTTCAAGTTGTTCTTGACAAGTCTTCTTGTTTGATCTTGATGATTTCTTGTTTTGTGTTGTTTGTTGTTTTTCATGTGCATCTTGGCATTCATATTTTCCATGCATTAAAGAATTCTAAGTTTGGTGTCTTGCATGTTTTCTTTGCATTAAAAAATTTTTCAAAATCATGTTCTTGATGTTCATCATGATCTTCAAAGTGTTCTTGGTGTTCATCTTGACATTCATAGCATTCTTGCATGCATTCATGATTTTGATCTAAAAATTTCATGCATTAAGTATTTTTGTTGTTTTTCTCTCTCATAATAAAAAAAATTAAAAAATTCAAAAAAAATATCTTTTCCTTATTTCCCTCCAAATTTTCGAAATTTTGGGTTGACTTGGTCAAAAATTTTTAAAATTAGTTGTTTCTTACAAGTCAAGTCAAAATTTCAATTTTAAAAATCTTATCTTTTCAAAATCTTTTTCAAAAATCATATCTTTTTCATTTTTTTATTTATTTTATTATTTTCAAAAATTTTAAAAAAATTATTTTTCAAAAATCTTTTTCTTAGCTTTTATATCTAATTTTCGAAAATTAGCTAACAATTAATGTGATTGGTTCAAAAATTTGAAGTTTGTTACTTTCTTGTTAAGAAAGGTTCAATCTTTAAGTTCTAGAATCTTATCTTGTAGTTTCTTGTTAGTTAAGTCATTTTAAAAATTAAATCTTTTTTAAAATATCTTTTTCTTAAAAAACTTTTATCTTATCTTTTTATCTTATCCTTCTCAAAATTTTATCTTTTTCAAAATTTGATTTCAAAATATCTTATTATCTTCTTATCTTTTTAAATTTTGATTTCAAATCTTTTTTAATCAACTATCTAACTTTTTGTTTGTCTCTTATCTTTTTCAAAACCACCTAACTACTTTTCCCTCTTCAATTTTCGAAAATATCTCTCTCTTTTTCAAAAACTCTTTTTAATTGTTTTGAATTTTAATTTTAATTATATCTTATCTTTAATTTTCGAAAATTACTAACCACTTTTTCAAAATTATTTTCGAATTCTATCTCCCCCCTTTCTCTATTTAATTATTTAATTACTAATACTTCTCTTCACCTCTCTTCATCTAAAAATCCGAATTCTTCTTCACTCTCCTCCTCTTTCTTCTTCTACTAACATAAAGGAATCTCTATACTGTGACATAGAGGATTCCTCTTTTTTTTCTTGTTTTCTTCTCTTTCATATGAGCAGGAACAGGGAAAAAGGCACTCTTGTTGAAATTGATCCAGAACCTGAAAGGACTCTGAAGAGAAAATTAAGAGAAGCTAAATTACAACAATCCAGAAACAACCTTTTAGAAATTTTCGAACAAGAGAAGGAGATGGCAGCCGAAAATAATAATAATGCAAGGAGAATGCTTGGTGACTTCACAAAGCCCACGTCCAAGTTTGATGGAAGAAGCATCTCCATTCCTGCCATTGGAGCCAATAACTTTGAGCTGAAACCTCAGCTAGTTGCCTTAATGCAACAAAACTGCAAGTTTTATGGACTTCCATCTGAAGATCCCTATCAGTTTTTAACTGAGTTCTTGCAGATCTGTGAGACTGTAAAGACGAATGGGGTTGATCCTGAAGTCTACAGACTCATGCTTTTCCCTTTTGCTGTAAGAGACAGAGCTAGAGTATGGTTGGATTCACAACCTAAGGATAGCCTGGACTCATGGAATAAGCTGGTCACTGCCTTCTTGGATAAATTCTTTCCTCCTCAAAAGCTGAGCAAGCTGAGAGTGGATGTTCAACCCTTCAAACAAAAAGATGGTGAATCCCTCTATGAAGCTTGGGAAAGATACAAGCAGCTGACCAAAAGATGTCCATCTGACATGTTTTCAGAATGGACCATTTTAGATATATTCTATTATGGTCTCTCTGAATTTTCAAAAATGTCATTGGACCATTCTGCAGGTGGATCTATTCACCTGAAGAAAACGCCTGAAGAGGCTCAAGAACTCATTGACATGGTTGCAAACAACCAATTCATGTACACTTCTGAGAGGAATTCCATGAATAATGAGATACCTCAAAAGAAAGGAGTTCTTGAAATTGATACTCTGAATGCCATATTGGCTCAGAACAAAGTGTTGACTCAACAGGTCAACATGATCTCTCAAAATCTGAATGGATGGCAACATGCATCCAACAGTACTAGAGAGGCAGCTTCTGAAGAAGCTTATGATCCTGAGAACCCTGCCACGGCAGAGGTTAATTACATGGGTGAACCTTATGGAAACACCGATAACTCATCATGGAGAAATCATCCAAATTTCTCATGGAAGGATCAACAAAAGCCTCAACAAGGCTTTAACAATGGTGGACGCAACAGGATGGGCAATAGCAAGCCATATCCATCATCTTCTCAGCAACAGACAGAGAATTCTGAACAAAATACCTCTAACTTAGCCAATATAGTCTCTGATCTGTTAAAGGCCACTTTCAGTTTCATGAGTGAAACAAGATCCTCCATTAGAAATCTGGAGGCACAAGTGAGCCAGCTGAGTAAGAAAGTCATTGAAACTCCTCCCAGTATTCTCCCAAGCAATACAGAAGAGAATCCAAAAGGAGAGTGCAAAGCCATTGACATAGTCAATATGGCCGAATGCACAAGGGAGGAGGAGGACGAAAATCCTAGTGAGAAAGACCTCCTGGAACGTCCCTCAAGCAAGAAGGAGTTTCCTATTAAAGATCCAAAGGAATCTGAGGCTCACAAAGAGACCATAGAGATTCCATTAAATCTCCTTCTGCCATTCATGAGCTCTGAAGACTATTCATCCTCTGAAGAGGATGAAGATGTGACTGGAGAGCAAGTTGCTCAATATTTAGGAGCTATCATGAAGCTGAATGCCAAGTTATTTGGTAATGGGACTTGGGAAAGTGAACCTCCCTTGCTCATTAATGAACTAGATACTTGGATTCAGAAAATTCTACCTCAAAAGAAACAAGATCCTGGCAAGTTCTTAATACCTTTTACCATAGGCACCATGATCTTTGAAAAAGCTCTGTGTGATCTGGGATCAGGGATAAATCTTATGCCACTCTCTGTAATGGAAAAGCTGGGGATCATTGAGGTACAACCTGCCTTGTTCTCATTACAACTGGCAGACAAGTCATTGAGACAAGCCTATGGAATAGTAGAGGACGTGCTAGTAAAGGTTGAAGGCCTTTACATCCCTACTGATTTCATAATCTTAGACACTAGGAAGGAAGAGGATGATTGCATCATCCTTGGAAGACCTTTCCTAGCCACAGCAGGAGCTGTGATAGATATCAACAGAGGTGAATTAGTCCTTCAATTGAATGGGGACTACCTTGTGTTTAAGGCACATGGTCATCCCTCTGTGACAAAAGAGAGTAAGCATGAAGAGCTTCTCTCAGTTCAGAGTCAAGAAGAGCCCACACAGTCAAACTCTAAGTTTGGTGTTGTGAGGCCACAACCAAACTCTAAATTTGGTGTTAAGACCCCATATCCAAACTCTAAGTTTGGTGTTGGCAACTATACAACATTGACCTGATCACCTTGTGGCTCCATGAGAGCCACTGTCAAGCTATTGACATTAAAGAAGCGCTTGTTGGGAGGCAACCTAATTTTATTTATCTAATTTTATTTTATTCTATTTTATTGTTATTTTGTGTTTTATTAGGTACATGATCATGAGGAGTCACGAAAAAATCATAAAAATTAAAAACAGAATCAAAAACAGCAGAAGAAAAAATTCACACCCTGGAGGACGCACAGGCTGGCGTTCAACGCCAGTAAGATGCATCTGGCTGGCGTTCAACGCCAGAATAGAGCATCATTCTAGCGCTGAACGCCAAAAACAAGCAACGTTCTGGCGCTGAACGCCAGGAATGTGCCCAGAGAAGAAAAGCTGGCGCTGAACGCCAGAAACATGCTTTACATGGGCGTTGAACGCCCAGAATGTGCACCAATGGGCGTTTAAACGCCAGAATGATGCACGAAGGTATTTTACATGCCTATTTGGTGCAGGGATGGAATTCCTTGACACCTCAGGATCTGTGGACCCCACAGGATCACCTCAGGATCTGTGGACCCCACAGGATCACCTCAGGATCTGTGGACCCCATAGGATCCCCACCTAACATATTCCCACCTTACCTTTTAATCCTAATCACACTCTCCTATTCCCCATGCCACACTTCCCAACACTCTTCACCAATCACCGCAATTCCTCTTCCCAATTACCCCATTCACCACTCACATCCATCCACTCTTCCCCATAAACCCCACCTACCTTCAAAAATTCAAAACCAATTTCCCACCCATTCCCACCCTAAATGGCCGAATACACACTACCCCCTCTCCCTATAAATACCCTTCCATTCTACTTCATTTTCACACAACACAACCCATTCTTCTCACCCTTGGCCGAACCATCACTCCCCCTTCTCTACCATATTTTCTTCTTCTTCTTCTTCTCTTCTTTATTCTCTTGCTCGAGGGCGAGCAATATTTTAAGTTTGGTGTGGTAAAAGCATAAGCTTTTTGTTTTTCCATTACCATCAATGGCACCTAAGGCCGGAGTATCCTCTAGAAAAGGAAAAGGGAAGACAAAAGCTTCCACCTCCGAGTCATGGGAGATGGAAAGATTCATCTCCAAGAGCCATCAAGACCACTTCTATGATGTTGTGGCAAAGAAGAAGGTGATCCCTGAGGTCCCTTTCAAGCTCAAGAAAAATGAGTATCCGGAGATCCGACATGAAGTCCGAAGAAGAGGTTGGGAAGTCTTAACCAACCCCATGCAACAAGTCGGAATCTTAATGGTTCAAGAGTTCTATGCCAATGCATAGATCACTAGGAACCATGATCAAGGTATGAACCCGAGTCCAAAGAATTATCTCACAATGGTTCGGGGGAAATACTTGGATTTCAGTCCGGAAAATGTAAGGTTGGCATTCCACTTGCCCATGATGCAAGGTGATGAACGCCCCTACACTAGAAGGGTCAACTTTGATCAAAGGTTGGACCAAGTCCTTATGGACATTTGTGTGGAAGGAGCTCAATGGAAGAGAGACTCCAAAGGCAAGCCAGTCCAACTAAGAAGACTGGACCTCAAGCCTATAGCTAGAGGATGGTTGGAGTTCATTCAACGCTCCATCATTCCTACTAGCAACCGATCTGAAGTTACTGTGGATCGGGCCATCATGATTCATGGCATCATGATTGGAGAGGAAGTAGAAGTTCATGAGGTCATCTCCAATGAAATCTACAAAATAGCCGACAAGCCTTCACCCATGGCACGGCTAGCTTTTCCTCACCTTATTTTCCATCTATGTTACTCAGCTGGAGTCATCATAGAAGGAGACATCTTCATTGAAGAGGATAAGCCCATCACCAAGAAGAGGATGGAGCAAGCAAGAGAGACCCCTCACGGTTCTCAAGAGATGCATGAGGAAGCTCATCATCAAGAAATCCCTGAGATGCCTCAAGGGATGCACTTTCCTCCAAACAACTATTGGGAGCAACTCAACACTTCTTTAGAAGGTTTGAGCCACAATGTGGAACAATTAAGGGTGGAACATCATGAGCACTCCATCATTCTCCAAGAAATAAGAGAAGATCAAAGAGCAATGAGGGAGGAGCAACAAAGGCAAGGAAGGGACATAGAAGAGCTTAAGGACATTGTTGGACCTTCAAGAAGAAGACGCCACTAGAGGTGGATTCATTCTTTGTTCTTTATTTCTTTCTGTTTTTTGGTTTTTAATATTGTGTTTATCTATGTTTTGTGTCTTTATTTCATGATCATTAGTATGTAACCATGCCTTAAAGCTATGAATAAATTCCATTAATCCTTCACCTCTCTTAAAAGAAAAATGTTTTAATTCAAAAGAACAAGAAGTACATGAATTTCGAATTTATCCTTGAATTTAATTTAATTATATTGATGTGGTGACAATACTTTTTTGTTTTCTGAATGAATGCTTGAACAGTGCATATTTTTGATCTTGTTGTTTATGAATGTTAAAACTGTTGGCTCTTGAAAGAATGATGAACAAAGAGAAATGTTATTGATGATCTGAAAAATCATGAAATTGATTCTTGAAGCAAGAAAAAGCAGTGAAAAAAAAAATGGCGAAAAAAAAAGAAGGAGCAGTAGAAAAAGCCAATAGCCCTTAAAACCAAAAGGCAAGGGTAAAAAGGATCCAAGGCTTTGAGCATCAATGGATAGGAGGGCCCAAGGAAATTAAATCCAGGCCTAAGCGGCTAAATCAAGCTGTCCCTAACCATGTGCTTGTGTCATGAAGGTCCAAGTGAAAAGCTTGAGACTGAGTGGTTAAAGTCGTGATCCAAAGCAAAAGAGTGTGCTTAAGAGCTCTGGACACCACTAACTGGGGACTCTAGCAAAGCTGAGTCACAATCTGAAAAGGTTCACCCAGTTATGTGTCTGTGGCATTTATGTATCCGGTGGTAATACTGGAAAACAAAGTGCTTAGGGCCACAGCCAAGACTCATAAGTAGCTGTGTTCAAGAATCAACATGCTTAACTAGAAAAGTCAATAACACCATCCGAAATTCTAAGTTCCTAGAGAAGCCAATCATTCTAAACTTCAAAGGAAAAAGTGAGATGTCAAAACTGTTCAGAAGCAAAAATCTACAAGTCCCGCTCATCTAATTATAATTAATATTCATTGATATTCTGGAATTTATAGTATATTCTCTTCTTTTTATCCTATTTGATTTTCAGTTGCTTGGGGACAAGCAACAATTTAAGTTTGGTGTTGTGATGAGCGGATAATTTATACGCTTTTTGGCATTGTTTTTAGGTAGTTTTTAGTAAGATCAAGCTACTTTTAGGGATGTTTTCATTAGTTTTTATGTTAAATTCACATTTCTGGACTTTACTATGAGTTTGTGTGTTTTTCTGTGATTTCAGGTAATTTCTGGCTGAAATTGAGGGACTTGAGCAAAACTCTGAAAAAGGCTGACAAAAGGACTGCTGATGCTGTTGGAATCTGACCTCCCTGCACTCGAAATGGATTTTCTGGAGCTACAGAACTCCAAATGGCACGCTCTCAACGGCGTTGGAAAGTAGACATCCAGAGCTTTCTAGCAATATATAATAGTCCATACTTTATTCGGAAATTGACGACATAACTTGGCGTTGAACGCCAAGTACATGCTGCAGTCTGGAGTTAAACGCCAGAAAAACGTCATGATCCGGAGTTGAACGCCCAAAACACGTCGTAACTCAGAGTTCAACTCCAAGAGAAGCCTCATCTCGTGGATTGATCAAGCTCAGCCCAAGCATACACCAAGTGGGCCCCGGAAGTGGATTTATGCATCAATTACTTACTCATGTAAACCCTAGGAGCTAGTTTATTATAAATAGAACATTTAACTATTGTATTAGACATCTTTGGTCTCAGTTTTGTTTTATTCTTCATCCTAAGAGGCTATTGATCACGTTAGGGGGGCTGGCCACTCGGCCATGCCTGAACCTTTTACTTATGTATTTTCAACGGTGGAGTTTCTGCACACCATAGATTAAGGGTGTGGAGCTCTGCTGTACCTCAAGTTTTAATACAATTACTATTACTTTTTATTCAAATCTCTCTTATTCTTATTCCAAGATATTCATTCGCACCCAAGAACATGATGAATGTGATGATTATGTGACGCTCATCATCATTCTCACCTATGAACCCACATGATTGACAACCACCTACGTTCTACATGCAACAGAGCTCGAATGTGTATCTCTTAGATTCCTCAACAGAATCTTCGTGGTATAAGCTAGATAGATGGCGGCATTTATGAGGATCCGGAAAGTCTCACCTTGTCTGTGGTATTCCGAGTAGGATCCTGGGAATCCAGAAAGTCTAACCTTATCTGTGGTATTCCGAGTAGGATTCCGGTAATGAATGACTGTGACGTGCTTCAGACTCGCAAGTGCTGGGCGTTAGTGACAGACGCAAAAGAATCAAGGGATTCTATTCCAGTAGGAGCGGGAACCAACCAGTGATTAGCCGTGCTGTGACAGAGCACGTGAGCGTAGTTTTCACTGCGAGGATGGGATGTAGCCTTCGGCCAGTGTGATGCCTCCAGACGATTAGCCTTGCGAGTGACAGCCGCAGAGGACCATTTTCCAGAGAGGATACAAAGTAGCCATCGTCGAACGGTGAACCCCTATACACAGCTTGCCATGGAAAGGAGTAAGAAGGATTGAATTGAAGCAATAGGAAAGTAGGCATTCTTGAGCCATACAGTATCTCCATTCGCTTATCTGAAATTCCCACCAATGAATCTGCATAAGTATCCCTTTTATTATTTCTTTTTATTATTAATTTTCAAAACCATAAACCAATTTAATCTGCCTAACCGAGATTTACAAGGTGACCATAGCTTGCTTCATACCAACAATCTCTGTGGGATCGACCCTTACTCGCGTAAGGTTTATTACTTGGACGACCCAGTACACTTGCTGGTTAGTTGAACGGAGTTGTGAATTCAACTGGTGCCATAATAATGATTTCATACAAATATAAAAGAATATGGATCACAATTTCGTCCACCAAATATTAAGACGTGTTTATGTATTTGATGAGCGGATAATTTATACGCTTTTTGGCATTATTTTTAGTATGTTTTTAGTATGATTTAGTTAGTTTTTAGTATATTTTTATTAGTTTTTAATTAAAATTCACTTTTCTGGACTTTACTATGAGTTTGTGTGTTTTTCTGTGATTTCAGGTATTTTCTGGCTGAAATTGAGGGATCTGAGCAAAAATCTGATTTAGAGGCTGAAAAGGACTACAGATGCTGTTGGATTCTGACCTCCCTGCACTCGAAGTGGATTTTCTGGAGCTACAGAAGCCCAATTGGCGCGCTCTCAACGGCATTGGAAAGTAGACATTCTGGGCTTTCCAGCAATGTATAATAGTCCATACTTTGCCCGAGATTTGATGGCCCAAACCGGCGTTGCAAATCAGCCTCAGAACTTCCAACGTTTAACGATGGAACTGGCATAAAACTTGGAGTTAAACGCCCAAACTGGTAAAAGCTGGCGTTTAACTCCAGAAAAGGTCTCTACACATGAAAGCTTCAATGCTCAGCCCAAGCACACACCAAGTGGGCCCGGAAGTGGATTTTTCTGTCATTTACTCATTTCTGTAAACCTTAGGTTACTAGTTCACTATTAATAGAATCTTTTGACACTGTATCTGTACCTCATGACACTTTACACGTTTCTTTGTGTACTTCTGACAGCATGAGTCTCTAAACCCCATGGTTGGGGGTGAGGAGCTCTGCTGTGTCTTGATGGATTAATGCAACTACTACTGTTTTTCATTCAATCATGCTTGCTTCTATTCCAAGATATTACTTGTTCTTAGACCGGATGAATGTGATGATCCGTGACACTCATCATCATTCTCAACTATGAACGTGTGCCTGACAACCACCTCCGTTCTACCTTAGATTAAGTAGATATCTCTTGGATTCTTTAACCGGAATCTTCATGGTATAAGCTAGAATTGATGGCGGCATTCAAGAGAATCCGGAAGGTCTAAACCTTGTCCGTGGTATTCTGAGTAGGATTCAATGATTGAATGACTGTGACGAGCTTCAAACTCCTGAGGACTGGGCGTTAGTGACAGACGCAAAAGAATCACTGGATTCTATTCCGGCCTGATTGAGAACCGACAGATGGATAGCCGTGCCGTGACAGGGTGCGTTGAACATTTCCAATGAGAGGATGGGAGGTAGCCACTGACAACGGTGGAACCCTACATACAGCTTGCCATGGAAGGAGCCTTGCGTGCTTGAAGAAGAAGACAGTAGGAAAGCAGAGATTCAGAAGATGGAGCATCTCCAAAACCTCAACCTATTCTCCATTACTGCAAAACAAGTACTTATTTCATGTTCTTTTGCTTTTCACAATCAATCCTAGTAATTTCTGATATCCTGACTAAGATTTACAAGATAACCATAGCTTGCTTCAAGCCGACAATCTTCGTGGGATCGACCCTTACTCACGTAAGGTATTACTTGGACGACCCAGTGCACTTGCTGGTTAGTTGTGCGGGATTGCAAAAGTGTGATTGCAATTTCGTGCACCAAGTTTTTGGCACCGTTGCCGGGGATTGTTCGAGTTTGGACAACTGACGGCTTATCTTGTTGCTTAGATTAGGACTGTTTTATTTTTGTTGGTTTAGAGTCTTTTAAGTTGAGTCTAGTTTCATATTTTAAGTTTGGTGTCAATTGCATGCTTTTGTTTTTCTTTTAATTTTCGATTTTGCATGTCTTCAGTCCCTTTTTGATCCGTAAAAATTCTAAGTTTGGTGTCCTCTTTGTGTTTTTCCCTAAAAAATTTTCGAAAATTAGTGTTTGATTTCCTAAAAATTTTAAGTTTGGTGTCATTTTGTTGTTTTTCTCTTTCTTCATCTCAAAAATCAAATCTTTTTCATAAAAATTTTTCAATCATATCTTTCTAATTGCTATTTTCAAAATCTTTTTAATTAACTAATTGATTCAGTTCTCAATTTGCTTGGATCTTATTTTCTTTTTAATTTTCGAATTTTTATCTTAATTTCCTTTTGTTTTATTTTATTTCTTCGGTTAATTCAAAAAAAAAAAACAAAATTTATCTATTTGCAATCCATATCATTTCCCTTTATCCATTATGGACATAAGTGGGATTGATCAGTCCAAAAGGACTCTGGGGTCATATGCTAACCCCATTACAGCTGCATATGGGAGTAGCATCTGTACACCTCCCATCAAAGCAAGCAGCTTTGAACTAAACCCTCAACTCATTATCATAGTGCAGCAAAATTGCCAGTATTCCGGTCTTCCACAGGAAGAACCTACTGAGTTTCTGGCACAGTTCTTACAAATTGCTGACACAGTACATGATAAAGAGGTAGATCAGGATGTCTACAGACTATTACTGTTTCCATTTGCTGTAAAAGATCAAGCTAAAAGGTGGTTGAATAACCAACCTACAGCAAGCATAAAGACATGGAAACAGTTATCAGACAAATTCCTGAATCATTTTTACCCTCCAAAGAGGATGACACAGCTAAGGCTGGACATCCAAGGCTTTAAACAAGAGGATAATGAATCCCTTTATAATGCCTGGGAGAGGTATAGAAGTATGCTAAGAAAATGCCCCTCTGAAATATTTTCAGAATGGGTACAGTTAGACATCTTCTACTATGGACTAACAGAAAAAGCTCAGATGTCTCTAGACCACTCAGCTGGTGGATCTATCCACATGAGGAAGACAATTGAAGAAGCTCAAGAGCTTATAGACACTGTTGCTAGAAATCAATATTTGTACTCTAGCAATGAGTTCTCTCCAAAAGAGGAAGTCATGGCAGTAGTCACTGACCCTAATCCTCAAGAACAGATGATTGAGCTTAATCAACAAATGCTCCTGATGACAGAACAGTTAGCAGAATTTAAAGAGATGCTCCATGAAACTAAAGTTGCTAACAAGAACATAGAACTGCAATTGAATCAAGCAAAACAGCAAATATCTAAACAGATAACAGAGGAATGTCAAGCAGTTCAACTGAGGAGTGGGAAGACACTGGATACCACTGCTCAAAAGAGCAAAAAGCCAAACAAGGAACAATTGACAGAGGATAACCAAACCACTGTTCAAAATCCCTCTGAGGACAGTAAGAGCCCAGAGAGGAATGTTATTGGCGTTCAAACGCCAGAAAGGGAAGGGAAGCTGGCGTTAAACGCCCATTCCTTACCCAGTTCTGGCGTTCAAACACCAGAAAAGGGGGAAAAGTTGGCGTTAAACGCCTATTTTCCACCCAATCCTGGCGTTCAGACGCCAAGGGAGGATCAGACACCTGAGAGTGCTGACAGTAATCCCTCTAAAAAGGCTTCTTCAACCACTTCTGTAAGGAATAAACCTGCAGCATCTAAGGTTGAAGAATATCAAGCCAAGATGCCTTATCCTCAGAAACTCCGCAAAGCGGAACAGGATAAGCAATTTGCCCGCTTTGCAGACTATCTAAGGACTCTTGAAATAAAGATTCCATTTGCAGAGGCACTTGAGCAAATACCTTCTTATGCTAAGTTCATGAAAGAGATCCTAAGTCATAAGAAGGATTGGAGAGAAACTGAAAAAGTGTTTCTCACTGAAGAATGCAGTGCAGTCATTCTGAAAAGCTTACCAGAAAAGCTTCAAGATCCAGGAAGCTTTATGATACCATGCACATTAGAAGGTGTTTGCACCAAGATAGCCCTATGTGATCTTGGAGCAAGCATCAATCTAATACCTGCATCCACTATCAGAAAGCTTGGGTTGACTGGAGAAGTCAAACCAACCCGGATATGCCTCCAACTTGCTGATGGCTCCATTAAATATCCATCAGGCATAATAGAGGATATGATTGTCAAGGTTGGGCCATTTGCCTTTCCAACTGACTTTGTGGTGCTGGAAATGGAAGAGCACAAAAGTGCAACTCTCATTCTAGGAAGACCCTTCCTAGCAACTGGACGAACTCTCATTGATGTACACAAAGGGGAAGTAACCCTGAGAGTCAATGAGGATGAGTTCAAGTTGAATGCTGTAAAAGCTATGCAGCATCCAGACACACCAAATGACTGCATAGGCACTGACATTATTGACTCTCTGGTAGAAGAGATCAATATGACTGAAAGCCTAGAATCAGAGCTTGAAGACATCTTCAAGGATGTTCAACCTGATCAAGAAGAACCACAGGAAACAAAGGAATTTTCGAAAATTCCTCAGGAGGAGGATAAACCTCCCAAACCTGAACTCAAACCACTACCACCATCCCTGAAATATGCATTTCTGGGAGAGGGTGAAACTTTTCCAGTGATTATAAGCTCTGCTTTAAATCCACAGGAAGAGGAAGCACTGATTCAAGTGCTGAGGACACACAAGACAGCTCTTGGGTGGTCCATAAGTGATCTTAAGGGCATTAGCCCAGCTAGATGCTTGCACAAGATCCTATTGGAGGATAATGCCAAACCAGTGGTCCAACCACAGAGGAGGCTAAATCCAGCCATGAAGGAGGTGGTGCAGAAAGAGGTCACTAAATTACTGGAGGCTGGGATTATTTATCCTATTTCTGATAGCCCCTGGGTGAGCCCTGTCCAAGTTGTCCCCAAAAAGGGAGGCATGACAGTGGTTCATAATGAAAAAAATGAACTGGTTCCTACAAGAACAGTCACAGGGTGGCGTATGTGTATTGACTACAGAAGGCTCAATACAGCTACCAGAAAGGATCATTTTCCTTTACCATTCATAGACCAAATGCTAGAAAGACTAGCTGGTCATGATTATTACTGCTTTTTGGATGGCTATTCAGGTTACAACCAAATTGCAGTAGATCCTCAGGACCAAGAGAAAACAGCATTTACTTGCCCTTCTGGCGTGTTTGCCTACAGGAGGATGCCTTTTGGTCTGTGTAATGCTCCTGCAACCTTTCAGAGATGCATGTTATCCATCTTCTCTGATATGGTGGAGAAATTCCTGGAAGTCTTCATGGATGACTTCTCAGTATATGGAGACTCATTCAGCTCCTGTCTTAATCACCTAGCATTTGTCCTGAAAAGGTGCCAAGAGACTAACCTGGTTTTAAACTGGGAGAAATGTCACTTTATGGTAACTGAAGGAATTGTCCTTGGGCACAAAATTTCAAGCAGGGGAATAAAGGTGGATAAGGCAAAGGTAGAGGTAATTGAAAAATTACCACCACCTGCCAATGTTAAGGCAATCAGAAGCTTTCTGGGACATGCAGGATTTTACAGAAGGTTCATAAAGGATTTTTCGAAAATTGCAAAACCTTTAAGTAACCTGCTAGCTGCTGACACACCATTTGTGTTTGACACACAGTGTCAGCAGGCGTTTGAGACCCTGAAAGCTAAGCTGGTCACAGCACCAGTCATCTCTGCACCAGATTGGACATTGCCATTTGAATTAATGTGTGATGCCAGTGACCATGCCATTGGTGCAGTGTTGGGACAGAGGCATAACAAGCTTCTACACGTCATTTATTATGCCAGCCGTGTTCTAAATGACGCACAGAAGAATTACACAACCACAGAAAAAGAGTTACTTGCAGTGGTCTATGCCATTGACAAGTTTAGATCCTATCTAGTGGGATCCAAGGTGATTGTGTACGCTGACCATGCTGCTCTTAAATACTTACTCACAAAGCAGGATTCAAAACCCAGGCTAATAAGATGGGTGTTGCTTCTGCAAGAGTTTGATATAGAAATAAGAGACAGAAAAGGGACAGAGAACCAGGTAGCTGATCATCTGTCCCGAATAGAACCAGTAGCTGGGGCGTCCCTCCCTTCTACTGAGATCTCTGAGACCTTCCCAGATGAGCAACTCTTTGCCATTCAGGAAGCTCCATGGTTTGCAGACATTGCAAACTATAAAGCTGTGAGGTTCATACCCCAGGAGTACAGCAGAGTGCAAAGAAAGAAATTAATTTTAGATGCCAAGTACTACTTATGGGATGAGCCATATCTCTTTAAGAGATGTGCAGACGGAATGATCCGTAGATGTGTACCCAAAGAAGAAGCACAAAGGATCCTATGGCATTGCCATGGATCACAGTATGGAGGACATTTTGGAAGTGAGCGAACAGCCACTAAAGTCCTCCAATGTGGCTTCTACTGGCCTACTCTATATAAAGATTCCCGAGAGTTTGTGCGTAACTGTGACAGTTGCCAAAGAGCTGGTAACTTACCTCACGGATATGCCATGCCTCAACAAGGGATATTAGAGATAGAATTGTTTGATGTATGGGGAATTGACTTCATGGGTCCATTCCCACCATTATACTCAAACACTTACATTCTGGTGGCAGTGGACTATGTATCTAAGTGGGTAGAAGCAATTGCTACACCCACTAATGATACCAAGACCGTGCTAAAATTCCTCCAGAAACACATCTTCAGCAGGTTTGGGGTTCCCAGAGTACTAATCAGTGACGGGGGCACTCATTTCTGCAATAGACAGCTATACTCTGCTATGGTCAGATATGGAATTAGCCACAAGGTAGCAACTCCGTATCATCCACAGACAAATGGGCAAGCTGAAGTCTCTAACAGAGAACTAAAAAGAATCCTAGAACGAACTGTGATAGCCCGAAGAAAGGATTGGGCAAGGAGTTTGGATGATGCTCTGTGGGCATACAGAACAGCATTCAAGACTCCTATAGGAACCTCTCCATACCAAATGGTGTATGGGAAGGCCTGTCATCTGCCCGTGGAACTGGAACATAAAGCCTACTGGGCAACCAGATTCCTAAACATGAATGCTCAGTTAGCTGGAGAAAAAAGATTGCTCCAGCTGAATGAGCTAGAAGAGTTCAGACTCAATGCCTTTGAAAATGCAAAAATTTATAAGGAAAAGGCAAAGAAATGGCATGACAAGAAGTTGTCAACCAGAGTCTTTGAGCCAGGACAAAAAGTTCTGCTCTTCAACTCTAGGCTCAAATTGTTTCCAGGAAAACTTAAATCCCGGTGGAGGGGTCCGTATGTGATTACAAGAGTGTCACCATATGGATATGTTGAGCTTCAGGATATTGATTCTGACAAGAAGTTCATTGTTAATGGATAAAGAATCAAGCATTATCTTGAAGGCAATTTTGAGCAGGAATACTCAAAACTGAGACTTGAGTGATTCTCAGTAAAGGTCCAGCTAAAGACAGTAAAGAAGCGCTTGCTGGGAGGCAACCCAGTCATTAGTAGGTCATATGTTTTGTTCTTACAGAGGCAAGTATCAAAAATGAAGGAATTCACAGAGTTACAGAAGGATTCAGCGCAAAAAGCAGAGAAAAAGAGCTTACTGGCGAAAAAACGCCAGTAAGGGGCATTTTGGGTGTTAAACGCCAGAATGGGCACCATTCTGGGCGTTTAACGCCAGTAAAGGTGCCATTTTGATGAGCGGATAATTTATACGCTTTTTGGCATTATTTTTAGTATGTTTTTAGTATGATTTAGTTAGTTTTTAGTATATTTTTATTAGTTTTTAGTTAAAATTCACTTTTCTGGACTTTACTATGAGTTTGTGTGTTTTTCTGTGATTTCAGGTATTTTCTGGCTGAAATTGAGGGATCTGAGCAAAAATCTGATTTAGAGGCTGAAAAGGACTGCAGATGCTGTTGGATTCTGACCTCCCTGCACTCGAAGTGGATTTTCTGGAGCTACAGAAGCCCAATTGGCGCGCTCTTAACGGCATTGGAAAGTAGACATCCTGGGCTTTCCAGCAATGTATAATAGTCCATACTTTGCCCGAGATTTGATGGCCCAAACCGGCGTTGCAAATCAGCCTCAGAACTTCCAGCGTTTAACGCTGGAACTGGCATAAAACTTGGAGTTAAACGCCCAAACTGGCATAAAAGCTGGCGTTTAACTCCAGAAAAGGTCTCTACACATGAAAGCTTCAATGCTCAGCCCAAGCACACACCAAGTGGGCCCGGAAGTGGATTTTTCTGTCATTTACTCATTTCTGTAAACCTTAGGTTACTAGTTCACTATTAATAGAATCTTTTGACACTGTATCTGTACCTCATGACACTTTACACGTTTCTTTGTGTACTTCTGACAGCATGAGTCTCTTAACCCCATGGTTGGGGGTGAGGAGCTCTGCTGTGTCTTGATGGATTAATGCAACTACTACTGTTTTTCATTCAATCATGCTTGCTTCTATTCCAAGATATTACTTGTTCTTAGACCGGATGAATGTGATGATCCGTGACACTCATCATCATTCTCAACTATGAACGTGTGCCTGACAACCACCTCCGTTCTACCTTAGATTAAGTAGATATCTCTTGGATTCTTTAACCGGAATCTTCGTGGTATAAGCTAGAATTGATGGCGGCATTCAAGAGAATCTGGAAGGTCTAAACCTTGTCTGTGGTATTCTGAGTAGGATCCAATGATTGAATGACTGTGACGAGCTTCAAATTCCTGAGGGCTGGGCGTTAGTGACAGACGCAAAAGAATCACTGGATTCTATTCCGGCCTGATTGAGAACCGACAGATGGATAGCCGTGCCGTGACAGGGTGCGTTGAACATTTCCAATGAGAGGATGGGAGGTAGCCACTGACAACGGTGAAACCCTACATACAGCTTGCCATGGAAGGAGCCTTGCGTGCTTGAAGAAGAAGACAGTAGGAAAGCAGAGATTCAGAAGATGGAGCATCTCCAAAACCTCAACCTATTCTCCATTACTGCAAAACAAGTACTTATTTCATGTTCTTTTGCTTTTCACAATCAATCCTGGTAATTTCTGATATCCTGACTAAGATTTACAAGATAACCATAGCTTGCTTCAAGCCGACAATCTCCGTGGGATCGACCCTTACTCACGTAAGGTATTACTTGGACGACCCAGTGCACTTGCTGGTTAGTTGTGCGGGATTGCAAAAGTGTGATTGCAATTTCGTGCACCAGTATTCAATACCTTAATCATATGCAATGAAAAAGAAGAAAAAAATATTAAGAAAAGAAAAATAGAAAAAGAAAAAAGAGAAAAAGAAAAGAAAAAGAGTAGAAAAATAAAAAGGGGACAAAATGCCCCAAAGTAAATGGCAATAGCAATGCATATGTACTATACCCAAAACTTGGAATGCATAAATATGTAGCAAACACAGTAAATGGGTAGTTAGGCTTTATATTATGATTACATGGATTGTCTTAAGTTAGGTGAGAAGTTTAAGTTAATTAAGGATTCAGATTTTAGTCCACTTGACCAAATACAATCCTACCTTGACCTTGACCCCATTACAACCCTCAAAAGACCTCTTGATTTGTGTATTGGTGCATTAAACTTCTATTGATTGATAGAAGAAGAGCAAGTCTTAGAAAGCAAGGTTAGTAGAGAATTTAGAGAATCGAACCTCAAACACTTGAGTGATTAGAGTGTATACACTTCCAGTGAGGGTTCGATGCTCGATTCCCTGTTCCTGGCTTTCATAAGCTATTTTCTTTTGCAAATTTACTTGTACCTTATTTTATGATTTGAATTAGTGAGATCTAGTTCATATTTCTTCTTGAAGGATTTGTTTACTTTTAACTAACTAGGTAAAAGCATTTTGCATGTAGTTGCATTCATATAAATAGGTTGCATTTCATACATCCTACCATTCCTCTTCACTCTTTACAGCTTCTCTTGAGCTACGCATGAGGGCATGCTAATGTTTAAGTGTGGGGAGGTTGATAAACTACTATTTTATAATTTATATTATGCTCAATTGAGTGATTTCTATCAAGTCTTTGCTCACTTATTCATATAAATTGCATGGTTTTACAATTCCATCCTTATTCCTTAATATATGTGAAAATATGTTTCCTAGACCATAAAATTATTAATTTTAATTATTCTTTATTACCATTCGATGCCGTGATCTGTGTGTTGAGTATTTTTAGGCTTTATAGAGCAGGAATGGCTTAGAAAACAAGAAGGAAACATGCAAAAGTGGAAGGAACGCGCGAAATTAAAGTTTTAAAGGAAATGGCAGCGACGCGCACACATGGACGACGCGGACGCGTGACTCGCGTAGAAACTAAGCAACGCGCACGCGTGGACGATGCGGACACATGCCTAGCGCAAAGCACGAGCAATGCGTACGCATGACTGACGCGTACGCGTGAGAAGGAAAACTTCCAAATGATGCGCACGCGTGACCCACACGCACGCGTGATAGACGTCACGTGTAGAAAGTTGCAGAATTCGCCCCTAGCAATTTCTGGACCCTTTTTCGGCCCAAATCCAAGCCCAGAAAACACAGATTAGAGGCTATAAAGTGGGGGAATACATCCATTCAACACACAACATTCATAATTCATAAATTTAGGTTTTTAGATGTAATTTCTAGAAAGAGAGGCTCTCTCCTCTCTCTTAGGATTTAGGATTTAGGATTTCTATTAGTTTTAGGATTATTCTTCTTCATTCCAGGTTCAATGTTACTTTAATTTAAGTTTCTCTTCTACTTTTAGATATTCTAATGCTTTTACTTGTATTTGACTCATGTTGTCCAATTGGCTTATGAACCATTTCATGTTAGATTTGAATTTATGTTTAAATATAATTTGAGGTATTTTAGATTTATGATTTTTACTTAGCTTTTTATATTCTTGGCTTTAATTGATGAATTGATTAATTGGAGACACTTGAGTTATCAAACTCATTGTGATTGATAATTGTTATCTTTGCCAACTAATTTTAATTCCAATAACTCTAATCTTTTCTTAGGAATTGACTAGGATATGTGGAATCAAATTGATTCATCCACTTAACTTACCTTCATAGTTAGAGGTTAATAAGGTGGGAGCAAAATCCAATTCTCATAATAATTGATAAGGATAACTAGGATAGGACGTCCAATTTTCAAATCTTGTCAAGAGTTTTTCTAGTTATTAAATTATTTTTTCTGCAATTTATTTTCCATGTTCAACCTTTCAAAAACCCAAAAATATTGTTTTCTATAACCAATAATAAATCATACTTCCCTGCAATTCCTTGAGAAGACGATCCGAGGTTTAAATACTTTGGTTATAAATTTTATTGGGTTTTGTTACTTGTGACAACCAAACTTTTGTACGAAAGGATTCTTTGTTGGTTTAGAAACTATACTTACAACGCGATTATTTTTGTGAAATTCTTTACCGGCAAAAGTCCGTTCGTCACCTGCCACTCCTCTGAGAGTGGTGGACATTTTGACCCTCAAAGAACAGCTAGAAAAAATTTAGACTGTGGATTCTGATGGCTTACTCTTTTTAAAGATGCTGCTGCCTTCTATAAATCTTGTTCCCCATGCCAGAGGTTTGGTAATATATCCAAGAGGGATAAAATGCCCCAACAAATTATGCTATTCTGTGAGATTTTTTTATGTTTGGGGTATTGAGTTCATGGGTCCATTTCCCAACACTAGCAGTTTCTTATATATATATTGTTAGCTGTAGATTATGTTTCCAAATGGGTGGAAGCAATTCCCACCCGTACTGATAATGCTAACACTGTTGTCTCCTTTGTTAGAAACCATATTATCTGTCGCTTTGGATCACCACGAGCAATTGTAAGTGATCCAGGCACTCACTTTTGTAACAGGAGATTAGCAGGACTACTGAAGAAGCATGGGATTGTCCACAAGGTAGCAACTGCCTACCATCCACAGACTAGCGGACAAGCAGAGGTGTCTAACAGGGAGATAAAGCGTATATTGGAGAAGATAGTCAAGCCTCATAGGAAGGACTGTAGCACGAGGCTACAAGATGCGCTATGGGCATATCGGACAGCATACAAGACACCAATCGGGATGAGCCCCTTCCGCCTAGTATACGGAAAGGCTTGCCACCTCCCTGTGGAGGTGGAACACAAGGCATTTTGGGCAGTGAGAGAAATCAACATGGAATCTAAGAAGGCCGGAGCTGAAAGGAAAATGTAACTACAAGAATTAGAGAACCTTCGCCTAGAAGCATACGATAACTCCAAGCTATATGAAGAAAAGATAAATGTTGTGCATGATAAGCACATTAAAAGGAGAGAGTTCAGACTTGGGGAATTAGTTCTCCTTTACAACTCAAAGCTGTGGCTCATGCCAGGCAAGTTGAGATCAAGGTGGGAAGGTCCCTATAGAGTAGAGAAGGCTGAACTATACGGAGTCTTTCACTTGAGTCATCCTTCAAGCTCCGAATTCATCAAGGTCAATGGACATCGCTTGAAGCTATATCATGGTGAGAAGATGAAGAAAAACAAGGAGCTAGAGATCTTCCTCTTGGAGGATCCACCAACAGTAGAAGACTGAGCTAGTGGACCATCCAACTTAAGGACGTTAAAGCAAAGTGCTGGGTGGGAGACAACCCACCATGGTATGATCGTTCCTCTCTTCTTAGTTTTTATTCTTCGTGATTCTTCTTATTATTTCTGCATATAGCCTGCATCGGCATCTGCATTATCAAAAATAGGGTAAAAAAAAGGGATCGACGCGCCAGCGCCTAGTGCGCGTCCGCGTCCCTTGTGACTGCGAATTGGGCGAAATTGAACAGAAAGTGGCATGTGAGATGGGCAGAAAACGTGCCTTAGGCACCATCCAGCCCACGCGCATGCGTACTGTACGCGTGCGCGCTGTTTACTCTCTTAGCGACCGGCGCATCTGCGCTAAAGGCGCGTCCGCGTCGATGTCGAAATTGACGTAAACCGTGTTTGGCCAGAGAGTTGTGCTGGTCCGGGGCGGGTACTGTGCTAGAAGCACAAAGTGACCTGCGTGTACGCACACCTGGCGCCTACGGGTACTTTTCCCCACCTGGTATCCATGCGTGCACGCACATGCTGCGCGCGCGTTGATGGAAATTTTTAAAATACCTCAAAGATTACATTAGGTTGTGCGTGCGCAGGGCTGCCCTCGCGCTAGAGGCACCACCTTCGTGACGCAGGCGCAGTAGGTGCATCCGCGTCCCTTCCCTTCTGTGCAAACGCACACAGTGTGCGATCGCGTCGGTGGTGCCGCCTTACTCACTCCTTACACCGCCCAGTTTTCAACCCCCTCCCTCCCAAAATTCTAATTCTTTCTTTCTTTTTCTTTCCTCTTTCTTCTCCACTCTTCTTTCTCTTCTTTCTTTACTATTTTCTTCTTCCTTTTCCTTTTCTCATATTTTCTCAAACCCACATTCTACATTACTTCCCACTATCACCTTCTTCTCAAGGTTCTTCTTTCTACTTTCCTTTTCCTCCTCTTCTTATTTATCTATTTTTGCATTACTCTACTTGGTGTTAGATATCTTAATGGGTGATTTCTTCTATAATTGCTTGTGATTATTATTATGGAGTTGTTTGACAATTAATATTAATTAATTTTGGGATACTTGCATGTTCCAATTTAATTCTTTCCCTATCATGTAACCATACAATTAGGCTCAAAATCTTATTGGGTTGTGTGTTCTAGCTCTAAATCTTGTTCCAATTAGTTGCATGTGTACTCTGCTTGGTTGAAAAATAATAAGTTCTTTTCAAAGATCCTATTTTTGAAAATTTCACTAATTTAAACCAAAATCCTATGCTAAACTTCTTTGAAGACTGTAAATTGGAACATGGTTTAGAGCTAGAACACACAACCCAGTAAGATTTTGAGCCTAATTGTATGGCTACATTATTTAACCATTATTTTTATTCTTGTGTGTTTTCTCTCCTCTATGATTGCAATCTATGGTTTGTTCCATTCTATATGTCCATTATTTAATGTATTCATACATATGTATGATTGAGGACATCATTTGTTATTAGCTCACTGATGAGCGGATAATTTATACGCTTTTTGGCATTGTTTTTAGGTAGTTTTTAGTAAGTTCAAGCTACTTTTAGGGATGTTTTCATTAGTTTTTATGTTAAATTCACATTTCTGGACTTTACTATGAGTTTGTGTGTTTTTCTGTAATTTCAGGTAAATTCTGGCTGAAATTGAGGGACTTGAGCAAAACTCTGAAAAAGGCTGACAAAAGGACTGCTGATGCTGTTGGAATCTGACCTCCCTGAACTCGAAATGGATTTTCTGGAGCTACAGAACTCCAATTGGCGCTCTCTTAACAGCGTTGGAAAGTAGACATCCAGGGCTTTCCAGCAATATATAATAATCCATACTTTATTCGGAAATTGACGACGTAACTTGGCGTTGAACGCCAAGTACATGCTGCTGTCTAGAGTTAAACGCCAGAAAAACGTCATGATCCGGAGTTGAACGCCCAAAACACGTCATAACTTGGAGTTCAACTCCAAGAGAAGCCTCAGCTCGTGGATAGATCAAGCTCAGCCCAAACATACACCAAGTGGGCCCCGGAAGTGGATTTATGCATCAATTACTTACTCATGTAAACCCTAGGAGCTAGTTTATTATAAATAGAACATTTAACTAATGTATTAGATATCTCTTGACCATTCGGTCTTTTGATCACCTTCTAGGGGACTGGCCATTCAGCCATGCCTGAACCTTTCACTTATGTATTTTCAACAGTGGAGTTTCTGCACACCATAGATTAAGGGTGTGGAGCTCTGCTGTACCTCAAGTTTCAATACAGTTACTATTACTTTCTATTCAATTCTCTTTTATTCTTATTCCAAGATATACGTTGCACAACACTTTGATGAATGTGATGATCCGTGACACTCATCATCATTCTCACTTATGAACGCGCGTGATTGACAACCACTTCCGTTCTACTCTAGGCCGGGCGCATATCTCTTAGATTCCCCAACAGAATCTTCGTGGTATAAGCTAGATAGATGGCGGCATTCATGGGGATCCGGAAAGTCTAACCTTGTCTGTGGTATTCCGAGTAGGATTCCGGTATTGAATGACTGTGACGAGCTTCAAACTCCTGAAGGCTGGGCGTTAGTGACAAACGCAAAAGAATCAATGGATTCTACTCCAACCTGATTGAGAACCGACAGATGATTAGCCGTGCTGTGACAGAGCATTTGGACCATTTTCACTGAGAGGATGGGATGTAGCTATCAACAAGGGTGATGCCTCCAGACGATTAGCCGTGCAGTGACAGCGCATAGGACCATTTTCCCGAGAGGATTAAAAGTAGCCATTGATGATGGTGATGCCCTACATACAGCTTGCCATGGAAAGGAGTAAGAAGAATTGGAAGAGCGAGTAGTGAAGTAGAGTTTCAAGAGGAGCACAGCATCTCCATACGCCTATCTGAAATTCCCACTCTTGATTTACATAAGTATTTCTATCCCTTTTTATTTTCTATTTATTCCATTAATCAAATTTAAACTAATAATCCAATTATCCTTGAATCGCCTGACTGAGATTTGCAAGGTGACCATAGCTTGCTTCATACCAACAATCTATGTGGGATCGACCCTTACTCGCGTAAGGTTTATTACTTGGATGACCCAGTACACTTGCTGGTTAGTTGAACGGAGTTGTGAATTCAAATAAAGCCAATTATTAAATTTCATACAAGTACAAAGAGCATGTGATCACAATTTCGTCCACCAAGTTTTTGGCGCCGTTGCCGGGGATTGTTCGAGTATGGACAACTGACGGTTCATCTTGTTGCTCAGATTAGGTAATTTTCTTTTCAAAAATCTTTTTCAAAAATTTTCTTCTATTTTTCGTTTTTCCAAAACTTTATTTTCGAAAAAAAAAATTAATAAAAATCCAAAAAAAAATTAGAAAATCATAAAAATCAAAAATATTTTGTGTTTCTTGTTTGAGTCTTGAGTCAATTTTTAAGTTTGGTGTCAATTGCATGCTTTAAATATTTTTCTTGCATTTTGCGAAAATTCCATGCATTCATAGTGTTCTTCATGATCTTCAAGTTGTTCTTGACAAGTCTTCTTGTTTGATCTTGATGTTTTCTTGTTTTGTGTCTTATGTTGTTATTCATATGCATTTTTTGTTTGTTAGAGTCCATGCATTAAAGATTTCTAAGTTTGGTGTCTTGCATGTTTTATTTGCATCAAAAATTTTTCAAAATTATGTTCTTGATGTTCATCATGATCTTCAAAGTGTTCTTGGTGTTCATTTTGACATTCATAGCATTCTTGCATGCATTCATTGTTTTGATCTAAAAATTTTATGCATTGAATATTTTTGTTGTTTTTCTCTCATAATCAAAAATTCAAAATAAAAAAAATATCTTTTCCTTATTTCCCTCCAAATTTTCGAAATTTTGGGTTGACTTGGTCAAAAATTTTTAAAATTAGTTGTTTCTTACAAGTCAAGTCAAAATTCCAATTTTAAAAATCTTATCTTTTCAAAATCTTTTTCAAAATCATATCTTTTTTAATTTTTTTTATTATTTTCGAAAATTTCAAAAATATTTTTCAAATTATTTTCAAAATCTTTTTCTTATCTTTATATCAAATTTTCGAAAATATGCTAACAATTAATGTGATTGGTTCAAAAATTTGAAGTTTGTTACTTTCTTGTTAAGAAAGGTTCAATCTTTAAGTTCTAGAATCTTATCTTGTAGTTTCTTGTTAGTCAAGTCATTTTAAAAATTAAATCTTTTTCAAAATATCTTTTTATTAAAATTTTTATCTTATCCTTCTCAAAATTTTATCTTTTTCAAAATTTGATTTCAAAATATCTTATCTAACTTATTATCTTCTTATCTTTTTCAATTTTGATTTCAAATCTTTTTCAATCAACTAACTAACTAACTTTTTGTTTGTTTGTTTCTTTTTCAATTATATTTTATCTTGAATTTTCGAAAATTACTAACCTCTTTTTCAAAATTTCCCTTCTCTTTTCTTCTCCTATTTAATTATTTAATTACTAACACTTCTCTTCACCTCTCTTCATCCAAAAATCCGAATCCATCCTTCTTCATTCTTCTCCCCTTTCTTCTTCTACTAACATAAAGGAATCTCTATACTGTGACATAGAGGATTCCTCTTCTTTTCTTGTTTTTTTCTCTTTCATATGAGCAGGAACAAGGATAAAGGCACTCTTGTTGAAATTGATCCAGAACCTGAAAGGACTCTGAAGAGAAAATTAAGAGAAGCTAAGTTACAACAATCCAGAAACAACCTTTCAGAAATTTTCGAACAAGAGAAGGAGATGGCAGCTGAAAATAATAATAATGCAAGGAGAATGCTTGGTGACTTCACAAAGCCAACGTCCAAATTTGATGGAAGAAGCATTTCCATTCCTGCCATTGGAGCCACCAACTTTGAGCTGAAACCTCAGCTAGTTGCTTTATTGCAACAAAACTGCAAGTTTTATAGACTTCCATCTGAAGATCCTTATCAGTTTTTAACTGAGTTCTTGCAGATCTGTGAGACTGTAAAGACGAATGGAGTTGATCTTGAAGTCTACAGACACATGCTTTTCCCTTTTGCTGTAAGAGACAGAGCTAGAATATGGTTGGATTCACAACCCAAGGATAGCCTGGACTCCTGGGATAAGCTGGTCACTGTCTTCTTGGATAAATTCTTTCCTCCTCAAAAGCTAAGCAAGCTGAGAGTGGATGTTCAAACCTTCAAACAAAAAGATGGTGAATCCCTCTATGAAGCTTGGGAAAGATACAAGCAGCTGACCAAAAGATGTCCATCTGACATGTTTTCAGAATGGACCATATTAGATATATTCTATTATGGTCTCTCTGAATTTTTAAAAATGTCATTGGACCATTCTGCAGGTGGATCTATTCACCTAAAGAAAACGCCTGAAGAGGCTCAAGAACTCATTGACATGGTTGCAAACAACCAATTCATGTACACATCTGAGAGGAATTCCGTGAATAATGGGATACCTCAAAAGAAAGGAGTTCTTGAAATTGATGCTCTGAATGCCATATTGGCTCAGAACAAAGTGTTGACTCAACAGGTCAACATGATCTCTCAAAATCTGAATGGATGGCAACATGCATCCAACAGTACTAGAGAGGCAGCTTCTGAAGAAGCTTATGATCCTGAGAACCCTGCCATGGCAGAGGTTAATTACATGGGTGAACCTTATGGAAACACCTATAACTCATCATGGAGAAATCATCCAAATTTTTCATGGAAGGATCAACAAAAACCTCAACAAGGTTTTAACAATGGTGGACGCAATAGGCTGAGCAATAGCAAGCCATATCTATCATCTTCTCAGCAACAGACAGAGAATTCTGAACAAAACACTTCTAATTTAGCCAATATAGTCTCTGATCTGTCAAAGGCCACTTTCAGTTTCATGAATGAAACAAGATCCTCCATTAGAAATTTGGAGGCACAAGTGGGCCAGCTGAGTAAGAAAGTCATTGAAACTCCTCCCAGTATTCTCCCAAGTAATACAGAAGAGAATCCAAAAGGAGAGTGCAAGGCCATTGATGTGATCAATGTGGCCGAATGCACAAGGGAGGAAAAGGACGAAAATCCTAGTGAGGAAGACCTCCTGGGACGTCCCTCAAGCAAGAAGGAGTTTCCTATTAAGGATCCAAAGGAATCTGAGGCTCATATAGAGACCATTGAGATTCCATTAAATTTCCTTCTGCCATTCATGAGCTCTGAAGACTATTCTTCCTCTGAAGAGGATGAAGATGTGACTGGAGAGCAAGTTGCTCAATACTTAGGAGCTATCATGAAGCTGAATGCCAAGTGGTTTGGTAATGAGACTTGGGAAAGTGAACCTCCCTTGCTCATTAGTGAACTAGATACTTGGATTCAGAAAACTCTACCTCAAAAGAAACAAGATCCTGGCAAGTTCCTAATACCTTGTACCATAGGCACCATGACCTTTGAAAAAGCTCTATGTGATCTGGGGTCAGGGATAAATCTTATGCCACTCTCTGTAATGGAGAAGCTGGGGATCATTGAGGTACAGCCTGCCTTGTTCTCATTACAATTGGCAGACAAGTCATTAAGACAAGCTTATGGATTAGTAGAGGACGTGCTAGTAAAGGTTGAAGGCCTTTACATCCCTGCTGATTTCATAATCTTAGACACTAGGAAGGAAGATGATGATTGCATCATCCTTGGAAGACCTTTCCTAGCCACAGCAGGAGCTGTGATAGATGTCAACAGAGGTGAATTAGTCCTTCAATTGAATGGGGACTACCTTGTGTTTAAGGCACATGGCCACCCCTCTGTGACAAAAGAGAGTAAGCATCAAGAGCTTCTCTCAGTTCAGAGTCAAGAAGAGCCCCCACAGTCAAACTCTAAGTTTGGTGTTGGGAGGCCACAACCAAACTATAAGTTTGGTGTTAAGACCCCATATCCAAACTCTAAGTTTGGTGTTGGGACTATACAACATTGACCTGATCACCTTGTGGCTCCATGAGAGCCACTGTCAAGCTATTGACATTAAAGAAGCGCTTGTTGGGAGGCAACCCAATTTTATTTATCTAATTTTTGTTTTATTGTTATTTTGTGTTTTATTAGGTACATGATCATAAGGAGTCACGAAAAAAATCATAAAAATTTAAAACAGAATCAAAAATAGCAGAAGAAAAAAATCACACCCTGGAGGACGCATAGGCTGGTGTTCAACGCCAGTGAGATGCATCTGGCCGGCGTTCAACGCCAGAACAGAGCACCATTCTGGCGCTGAACGCCAGAAACAAGCAACATTCTGGCGCTGAACGCCAGGAATGTGCCCAGAGAAGAAAAGCTGGCGCTGAACGCCAGTAACAAGCATGAAACTGGCGTTCAACGCCAGAAACATCCTTTACATGGCCGTTGAACGCCCAGAATGTGCACCAATGGGCGTTTAAACGCCAGAATGGTGTGCAAAGGCATTTTACATGCCTATTTGGTGCAGGGATGGAATTTCTTGACACCTCAGGATCTGTGGACCTCACAGGATCCACCTACCTCGCCCTCTCTCTCTCCATTCATGGTCATCCCTTCTGTTTATCATTCACCACTCACTTCTATCCACTCTTCCCCATAAACCCCACCCACCCTCAAAATTCAAAACTCTTTCCCACCCAAACCCACCCATATAGCCGACTACACACATGCCTCCATCTCCTCCATTTCTTCATCTCTTCTTTCTTCTCTTGCTCGAGGGCGAGCAATTTTTTAAGTTTGGTGTGGTAAAAGCATAGCTTTTTGCTTTTCCATAACCATTAATGGCACCTAAGGCCAGAGACATCCAAAAAAAAAAGGGAAGACAAAAGCTTCCACCTCTGAGTCATGGGAGATGGAAAGACTCATGTAAAGGGTTTATAGCTCAGTGGTAGAACACGTGGCTGCAAATCAAGAGATCCCTGAGATACCTCAGGGGATAAATTGTCCTCCACACAAATATTGAAAGCAACTAAGGGTAGAAACACCAAAATTACTAGGAATCATTCAACAGAAGCAAGGAAAAGACATAGAGGAGCTCAAAGAGCACCATTGGACCTTCAAGAAGGCGCCACCCTCACTCAGGTGGATTCATTCCTTGTTCTTTTTTTCTTTCTGCTTTTCGGTTTTTATGCTGGGTTTATCTATGTTTTGTGTCTCTACTTCATGATCATTAGTAGTTAGTAACTATGTCTTAAAGTTATGAATAATTCCATGAATCCTTCACCTCTCTTAAATGAAAAAATATTTTAATTCAAAAGAACAAGAAGTACATGAATTTCGAATTTATCCTTGAATTTAATTTAATTGATGTGGTGACAATACTTTTTGTCTTCTGAATGAATGATTGAACAGTGCATATGTCTTTTGATCTTGTTGTTTATGAATGTTAAAACTGTTGGCTCTTGAAAGAATGATGAACAAGGAGAAATGTTATTGAGGATCTGAAAAATCATGAAATTGATTCTTGAAGCAAGAAAAAGCAGTGAAAAAGAAAGCTTGCGAAAAAAAATGGCGAAAAAAATAGAAAGAAAAAGAAAAAGCAAGCAGAAAAAGCCAATAGCCCTTAAAACCAAAAGGCAAGGGTAAAAAGGATCCAAGGCTTTGAGCATCAATGGATAGGAGGGCCAAAGGAAATAAAATCCAGGCCTAAACGGCTACATCAAGTTGTCCCTAACCATGTGCTTGTGTCATGAAGGTCCAAGTGAAAAGCTTAAGACTGAGTGGTTAAAGTCGTGATCCAAAGCAAAAAGAGTGTGCTTAAGAGCTCTGGACACCTCTAACTGGGGACTCTAGCAAAGCTGAGTCACAATCTGAAAAGGTTCACCCAGTTATGTGTCTGTGGCATTTATGTATCCGGTGGTAATACTGGAAAATAAAGTGCTTAGGGCCACGGCCAAAACTCATAAGTAGCTGTGTTCAAGAATCAACATGCTTAACTAGGAAAGTCAATAACACTAACCGAAATTCTTAAGTTCCTAGAGAAGCCAATCATTCAGAACTTCAAAGGAAAAAGTGAGATGCCAAAACTATTCAGAAGCAAAAAGCTACAAGTCCCGCTCATCTAATTATAATTAATATTCATTGATATTCTGGAATTTACAGTATATTCTCTTCTTTTTATCCTATTTGATTTTCAGTTGCTTGGGGACAAGCAACAATTTAAGTTTGGTGTTGTGATGAGCGGATAATTTATACGCTTTTTGGCATTGTTTTTATATAGTTTTTAGTAAGTTCAAGCTACTTTTAGGGATGTTTTCATTAGTTTTTATGTTAAATTCACATTTCTGGACTTTACTATGAGTTTGTGTGTTTTTCTGTGATTTCAGGTAAATTCTGGCTGAAATTGAGGGACTTGAGCAAAACTCTGAAAACGGCTGACAAAAGGACTGCTGATGCTGTTGGAATCTGACCTCCCTGCACTCGAAATGGATTTTCTGGAGCTACAGAACTCCAATTGGCGCGTTCTCAACGGTGTTGAAAGGTAGACATCCAGGGCTTTCCAGCAATATATAATAGTCCATACTTTATTTCAGCCAGAAAAACACATCATGATCCAGAGTACATGCTGTCTGGAGTTCTGTATGGACTATTTCAGCCAGAAAAAGTATGGACTATTATATATTGCTGGAAAGCCCTGGATGTCTACTTTTCAACGCCGTTGAGAGCGCGCCAATTGAAGTTCTGTAGCTCCAGAAAATCCATTTCGAGTGCAGGGAGGTCAGATTCCAACAGCATCAGCAGTCCTTTTGTCAGCCGTTTTCAGAGTTTTGCTCAAGTCCCTCAATTTCAGTCAGAATTTACCTGAAATCACAGAAAAACACACAAACTCATAGTAAAGTCCAGAAATGTGAATTTAACATAAAAACTAAGGAAAACATCCCTAAAAGTAGCTTAAACTTACTAAAAACTATATAAAAACAATGCCAAAAAGCGTATAAATTATCCGCTCATCACAACACCAAACTTAAATTGTTGCTTGTCCCCAAGCAACTGAAAATCAAATAGGATAAAAAGAAGAGAATATACTATAAGGTCCAAAATATCAATGAATATTAATTTAATTACATGAGCGGGACTTGTAGCTTTTTGCTTCTGAACAGTTTTGGCACCTCACTTTTTCCTTTGAAGTTCAGAGTGATTGGCATCTTTAGGAACTTAGAATTTCTGATAGTGTTATTGACTTTCCTAGTTAAGCATGTTGATTCTTGAACATAGCTACTTATGAGTATTGGCTGTGGCCCTAAGCACTTTGTCTTCCAGTATTACCACCGGATACACAAATGCCACAGACACATAACTGGGTGAACCTTTTCAGATTGTGACTCAGCTTTGCTAGAGTCCCCAGTTAGTGGTGTCCAGAGCTCTTAAGCACACTCTTTAGCTTTGGATCACGACTTTAACCATTCAGTCTCAAGCTTTTCACTTGGACCTTCATGACACAAGCACATGGTTAGGGACAGCTTGATTTAGCCGCTTAGGCCTGGATTTTATTTCCTTGGGCCCTCCTATCCATTGGTGCTCAAAGCCTTGGATCCTTGCTTTAAAATTTTCGCCACATTTTTTTTTCTCTGCTTTTTCTTGCTTCAAGAATCAATTTCATGATGTTTTTCAGATCATCAATAACATTTCTCTTGGTTCATCATTCTTTCAAGAGCCAACAATTTTAACACTCATAAACAACAAGATCCAAAGACATATGCACTGTTCAAGCATTCATTCAGAAAACAAAAATATTGTCACCACGTCAATATAATTAAACTAAATTCAGTAATAATTTCGAAAATTATGTACTTCTTGTTCTTTTGAATTAAAACATTTTTCTTTTAAGAGAGGTGAAGGACTAATGGATTTTATTCATAGCTTTAAGGCATGGTTACATACTAATGATCATGAAATAAAGACACAAAACATGGATAAACACAATAATTAAAAACCGAAAACAGAAAGAAAATAAAGAACAAGGAATGAATCCACCTCTAGTGGCGTCTTCTTCTTGAAGGACCAATGATGTTCTTCAACTCTTCTATGTCCCTTCCTTGCCTTTGTTGCTCCTCCTTCATTGCTCTTTGATCTTCTTTTATTTCTTGGAGAGTGAGGGTGTGTTCATGGTGTTCCACCCTTAGTTGTTCCACATTATGGCTCAAATCTTCTAAAGAGGCACTGAGTTGCTCCCAATAATTGTTGGGAGGAAAGTGCATTCCATGAGGCATTTGTTGATGATGAACTTCCTCATGTTCTCCTTGGGGGCCGTGAGGAACTTCCCTTGTTTGCTCCATCCTTTTCTTGGTGATGGGCTTGTCTTCTTTAATGGAGACATCTCCATCTATGATAACTCCGGCTGAATAACATAGATGGCATATGAGGTGGGGGAAGGCTAGCCGTGCCATGTATGAAGGCTTATCAGCTATTTTGTAGAGTTCATTGGAGATGACTTCATGAACCTCTACTTCCTCTCCAATCATGATGCTATGAACCATGATGGCCCGATCCACAGTAACTTCAGATCGGTTGCTTGTAGGGATGATGGATCTTTGGATGAATTCCAACCATCCTCTGGCTACAGGCTTGAGGTCCAGTCTTCTTAGTTGGACTGGCTTGCCTTTGGAGTCTATTCTCCATTGGGCGCCTTCCACACAAATGTCCCTAAGGACTTGGTCCAACCTTTGATTAAAGTTGACCCTCCTTGTGTAGGGGCGTTCATCACCTTGCATCATAGGTAAATGAAACGCCAACCTCACATTCTCCGGACTAAAATCCAAGTATTTCCCCCTAACCATTGTGAGATAATTCTTTGGACTTGGGTTCATACTTTGATCATGGTTTCTAGTGATCCATGCATTGGCATAGAACTCTTGAACCATTAAAATTCCAACTTGTTGTATGGGGTTGGCTATGACTTCCCAACCTCTTCTTTGAATTTCATGTCGGATTTCCGGATACTCATTCTTCTTGAGTTTGAAAGGGACCTCATGGATCAGTTTCTTCTTTGCCACAACATCATAGAAGTGGTCTTGGTGGCTCTTGGAGATGAATCTCTCCCTCTCCCATGACTCGGAAGTGGAAGCTTTTGCCTTCCCTTTTCCTTTTCTTGAGGAAACTCCAGTCTTGGGTGCCATTGATGGTGAATGAAAAATAAAAAGCTTAGGCTTTTTTCCACACCAAACTTTAAATTTGCTCGTCCTCGAGCAAAAAAGAAAAGAAGAGTAGAAGAAGAAGAAGAGAATGTGGGAGAGAGGGAGAGAGGGTTGGTTCGGCTATATGAGAGAAAAAGGGGTTTGTGTTGTGTGAAAATGAAGAAGAAAGGAAAGGTATTTATAGAGAGAGGGGGGTATAGGTTCGGCCATTTTGGGTGGGAATGGGTGGGAAAGTGAATTTGAATTTTATGAGGGTAGCTGGGGTTTATGGGGAAGAGGAGGTTGATGTGAATGGTGAATGGGGTAATTGGGAAGAGTAATTGAGGTGATTGGTGAAGGGTGTTGGGAAGTGTGATATTGAGAATGAGATTTGGATTAGGAGAGTGTGATTAGGATTAAAAGGAATGTGGTAGGTGGGGATCCTGTGGGGTCCACAGATCCTGAGGTGAGGATCCTGTGGGGTCCACAGATCCTGAGGTGAAAACAAATACCATTCCTTCACCATATAGGCATGTAACATGCCTTCATGCATCATCTTGGCGTTCAAACGCCCATTGGTGCATGTTCTGGGCGTTAAACGCCCATGTAATGCATGTTTCTGGCGTTGAACGCCAGTTTCATGCTTGTTTCTGGCGTTCAGCGCCAGATTGTCCTCTCTGTGCACCATCCTGGCGTTTAACGCCAGGTTGTTGCTTGTTTTGGGCGTTCAGCGCAAGAATGGTGCTCTGTTCTGGCGTTGAACGCCAGATAGATGCACCTTACTGGCGTTGAACGCCAGTCTGCGCTGCCTCCAGGGTGAAAAATTTTTTCTTCTGTTTTTGACTCTGTTTTTAATTTTTTTGATTTTTTTCGTGACTCCTCATGATCATGTACCTAATTAAACACAAAGATAACAAAGAAACAAAATAAAATAAAATTAGATAAATAAAATTGGGTTGCCTCCCAACAAGCGCTTCTTTAATGTCAATAGCTTGACAGTGGCTCTCATGGAGCCACAAGGTGATCAGGTCAATTTAAGTGTGGTATTTCCAATACCAAACTTAGAGTTTGGATATGGGGTTTGAACACCAAACTTAGAGTTTGGTTGTGGCCTCACAACACCAAACTTAGAGTTTGACTGTGTGGGCTCTTCTTGACTCTGAACTGAGAGAAGCTCTTCATGCTTACTCTCTTTTGTCACAGAGGGATGGCCATGTGCCTTAAACACAAGGTAGTCCCCATTCAATTGAAGGACTAACTCACCTCTGTTGACTTCTATCACAGCTCCTGCTGTGGCTAGGAAAGGTCTTCCTAGGATGATGCATTCATCATCTTCCTTCCTAGTGTCTAGGATTATGAAATCAGTAGGGATGTAAAGGCCTTCAACCTTTACTAGCACGTTCTCTACTATTCCATAAGCTTGTCTCATGGACTTGTCTGCCAATTGTAATGAGAACAAAGCAGGTTGTACCTCAATGATCCCCAGCTTCTCCATTACAGAGAGTGGCATAAGATTTATCCCTGACCCCAGATCACATAGAGCTTTTTCAAAGCTCATGGTGCCAATGGTGCAAGGTATTAAGAACTTGCCAGGATCTTGTTTCTTTTGAGGTAGAGTTTTCTGAATCCAAGTATCTAGTTCACTAATGAGCAAGGGAGGTTCACTTTCCCAAGTCTCATTACCAAACAATTTGGCATTCAGCTTCATGATAGCTCCTAAATATTGAGCAACTTGCTCTCCAGTCACATCTTCATCCTCTTCAGAGGATGAATATTCTTCAGAGCTCATGAATGGCAGAAGGAGATTTAATGGAATCTCTATGGTCTCTAGATGAGCCTCAGATTCCTCTGGATCCTTAATAGGAAACTCCTTCTTGCTTGAGGAACGTCCCAGGAGGTCTTCCTCACTGGGATTTTCGTCCTCCTCCTCCCTTGTGCATTCGGCCACTTTGATCACATCAATGGCCTTGCACTCTCCTTTTGGATTTTCTTCTGTATTGCTTGGGAGAGTACTGGGAGGAGTTTCAATTACTTTCTTACTCAGCTGGCCCACTTGTGCCTCCAGATTTCTAATGGAGGATCTGGTTTCATTCATGAAACTGAAAGTGGCCTTTGACAGATCAGAGACTATATTGGCTAAATTAGAATTATTTTGTTCAGAGTTCTCTGTCTGTTGCTGAGAAGATGATGGATATGGCTTACTATTGTTCAGCCTATTGCGTCCACCATTGTTAAAACCTTGTTGAGGTTTTTGTTGATCCTTCCATGAGAAATTCGGATGATTTCTCCATGATGAGTTATAGGTGTTTCCATAAGGTTCACCTAAGTAATTAACCTCTGCCATGGCAGGGTTTTCAGGATCATAAGCTTCTTCAGAAGCTGCCTCTCTATTACTGTTGGATGCATGTTGCAACCCATTCAGATTTTGAGAGATCATGTTGACCTGTTGTGTCAACACTTTGTTCTGAGCCAATATGGCATTCAGAGCATCAATTTCAAGAACTCCTTTCTTTTGAGGTACCCCATTATTCACGGAATTCCTCTCAGAAGTATACATGAACTGGTTGTTTGCAACCATGTCAATGAGTTCTTGAGCCTCTCCAGGCGTTTTCTTCAGGTGAATAGATCCACCTGCAGAATGGTCCAATGACATTTTCGAAAATTCAGAGAGACCATAATAGAATATATCTAATATGGTCCATTCTGAAAACATGTCAGATGGACATCTTTTGGTCAGCTGCTTGTATCTTTCCCAAGCTTCATAGAGGGATTCACCATCTTTTTGTTTGAAGGTTTGAACATCCACTCTCAGCTTGCTCAGCTTTTGAGGAGGAAAGAACTTATCTAAGAATGCAGTGACAAGCTTATCCCATGAGTCCAGGCTATCCTTGGGTTGAGAATCCAACCACACTCTAGCTCTGTCTCTTACAGCAAAAGGGAAAAGCATGAGTCTGTAGACTTCAGGATCAACTCCATTCGTCTTTACAGTCTCACAGATCTGCAAGAACTCAGTTAAAAACTGATAAGGATCTTCAGATGGAAGTTCATAAAACTTGCAGTTTTGTTGCATTAAAGCAACTAGTTGAGGCTTAAGCTCAAAGTTATTAGCTCCAATGGCAAGAATGGAGATGCTTCTTCCATCAAACTTGGACGTTGGTTTTGTGAAGTCACCAAGCATTCTCCTTGCATTATTATTATTATTTTCGGCCATCTCCTTCTCTTATTCAAAATTTTCTAGAAGGGCTCTTCTGGATTGTTGTAATTTAGCTTCTCTTAATTTTCTCTTCAGAGTCCTTTCAGGTTCTGGATCAATTTCAACAAGAGTGCCTTTATTCTTGTTCCTGCTCATATGAAAGAGAAGAAAACAAGAAAAGAAAGAGGAATCCTCTATGTCACAGTATAGAGCTTCCTTTATGTTAGTAGAAAAAGAAGGGGTAGAAGAAAGAAGAATGGATTCGGATTTATGGATGAAGATAGGTGAAGAGAAGTGTTAGTAATTAAATAATTAAATAGAAGAAGAAAGGAGAAGAGAAATTTCGAAAATAATTTTTGAAAAGGGGTTAGTGATTTTCGAAAATTAGAGATAAAATGTAATTAAAATTAAAACATGAAACAATTAATTAATTAAAAAGAATTTTTGAAAAAGAAGGAGATATTTTCGAAAATAGAAGAGGGAAAAGTAGTTAGGTGGTTTTGAAAAAGATAAGAAACAAACAAAAAGTTAGTTAGTTAATTGAAAAAGATTTGAAATCAAATTTGAAAAAGATAAGAAGATAGTAAGTTAGACAAGGTATTTTGAAATCAAATTTTGAAAAAGATAAAATTTTTGAAAAAGATAAGATAAAAGATAAAAAGATTTAATTCAAAAATTTTGAAATTACTTACTTCACTAACAAGAAACTACAAGATAAGATTCTAGAACTTAAAGATTGAACCTTTCTTAACAAGAAAGTAACAAACTTCAAATTTTTGAACCAATCACATTAATTATTAGTGAATTTTCGAAAATTACATATAAAGATAAGAAAAAGATTTGAAAATAATTTGAAAAAGATTTTTGAAATTTTCAGAAAATAGAAAAAAATGAAAAAGATATGATTTTTGAAAAAGATTTTGAAAAGATAGGATTTTTAAAATTGAAATTTTGACTTGACTTGTAAGAAACAACTAATTTTGAAAGTTTTTGACCAAGTCAACCCAAAATTTCGAAATTTTGGAGGGAAATAAGGAAAAGATATTTTTTTGATTTTTTGAATTTTTAATTATGAGAGAGAAAAACAACAAAAACATTTTATGCATGAAATTTTTAGATCAAAACTATGAATGCATGCAAGAATGCTATGAATGTCAAGATGAACATCAAGAACACTTTGAAGATCATGATGAACATCAAGAACATGATTTTTGAAAAATTTTTAATGCAAAGAAAACATGCAAGACACCAAACTTAGAAATCTTTAATGCATGGAAGATATGAATGCAAAAATGCACATGAAAAACAAGAAACAACACAAAACAAGAAATCATCAAGATCAAACAAGAGGACTTATCAAGAACAACTTGAAGATCATGAAGAACACTATGAATGCATGGATTTTCGAAAAAAAAATGCAAGAAAAATTTTTAAAAGCATGCAATTGACACCAAACTTAAAAATTGACTCAAGACTCAAACAAGAAACACAAAATATTTTTGATTTTTATGATTTTCTAATTTTTTTGTATTTTTATTAATTTTTTCGAAAATAAAGTTTGTAAAAACGAAAAATAAAAGAAAAATTTTGAAAAAGATTTTTGAAAAGAAAATTACCTAATCTGAGCAACAAGATGAACCATCAATTGTCCATACTCGAACAATCCCTGGCAACGGCGCCAAAAACTTGGTGGACGAAATTGTGATCACTATGTTCTTCTATCTTTTGAGCTTTAGTATGAATATACCCTTAGGGCACTGTTTATTTTCTTTATTGGAATTCACAACTCCGTTCAACTAACCAGCAAGTGTACTGGGTCGTCCAAGTAATAACCTTACGTGAGTAAGGGTCGAATCCACAGAGATTGTTGGTATGAAGCAAGCTATGGTCACCTTGCAAATCTCAGTTAGGCAGATTAAAAAGATAATTGTGATTATTGGATTGTAAATAAAAAGGAATAATAAAAGGGATAGAAATACTTATGCAGATTCATTGGTAGGAATTTCAGATAAGCGGAATGGAGATGCTGTAGAGCTCTCGGACGCCTGCTCTCCCACTGCTTCTACTCAATCCTTCTTACTCCTTTCCATGGCAAGCTTTGTATAGGGGTTCACCATCAACTGTGGCTACTTTCATCCTCACGGGGAAATATCCTATGCGGCTGTCACTCGCACAGCTAACCAGTCTGGAGGCATCACCCATGGTTGATAACTACATCCCATCCTCGCAGTGAAAGCTAATGCTCACGCACTCTGTCACAGTACGGCCAATCACCGGTTGGTTCCCTCCCCTACTGGAATAGAATCCCTCTTTTGCGTCTGTCACTAACGCCCAGCAGGTTACAGGTTTGAAGCACGTCACAGTCATTCATTACCGGAATCCTACTCGGAACACCACAGACAAGGTTGGACTTTCCGGATTCCCAGAATCCTACTCGGAATACCACAGACAAGGTGAGACTTTCCGGATCCTCATAAATGCCGCCATCTATCTAGCTTATACCACGAAGATTCTGTTGGGGAATCTAAGAGATACACATTCAAGCTCTGTTGCATGTAGAACGGAAGTGGTTGTCAATCACGCGCGTTCATAAGTGAGAATGAAAATGATGGTTATTTAATCATCACATTCATCATGTTCTTGGGTACGAATGAATATTTTGGAATAAGAATAAGAGAGAGACCGAATAAAAGAAGATAGAATTGCATTGATACTTGAGGTACAGCAGAGCTCCACACCCTTAATCTATGGTGTGCAGAAACTCCACTGTTGAAAATACATAAGCAAGAGGTCCAGGCATGGCCGAATGGCCAGCCCCCCTAAACGTGATCAATAGTCTCTTAGGATGAAGAATAAAACAAAACTGAGACCAAAGATGTCTAATACATTAGTAAATCATCCTATTTATAATAAACTAGCTCCTAGGGTTTACATGAGTAAGTAATTGATGCATAAATCCACTTCCGGGGCCCACTTGGTGTGTGCTTGGGCTGAGCTTGATCAATACACGAGCAGAGGCTTCTCTTGGAGTTGAACTCTGAGTTATGACGTGTTTTGGGCGTTCAACTCCGGATAATGACGTTTTTCTGGCGTTTAACTCCAGACAGCAGCGTGTACTTGGCGTTCAACGCCAAGTTACGTCGTCATTCTTCGAATAAAGTATGGACTATTATATATTGCTGGAAAGCCCTGGATGTCTACTTTCCAACGCCGTTGAGAGCGCGCCAATTGGAGTTCTGTAGCTCCAGAAAATCCATTTCGAGTGCAGGGAGGTCAGAATCCAACAGCATCAGCAGTCCTTTTGTCAGCCTTTTTCAGAGTTTTGCTCAAATCCCTCAATTTCAGTCAGAATTTACCTGAAATCACAGAAAAACACACAAACTCATAGTAAAGTCCAGAAATGTGAATTTAACATAAAAACTAAGGAAAACATCCCTAAAAGTAGCTTAAACTTACTAAAAACTATATAAAAACAATGCCAAAAAGCGTATAAATTATCCGCTCATCAACATCATAGATTAAGGGTGTGGAGCTCTGCTGTACCTCAAGTTTCAATACAGTTACTATTACTTTCTATTCAATTCTCTTTTATTCTTATTCCAAGATATACGTTGCACAACACTTTGATGAATGTGATGATCCGTGACACTCATCATCATTCTCACTTATGAACGCGCGTGATTGACAACCACTTCCGTTCTACTCTAGGCCGGGCGCATATCTCTTAGATTCCCCAACAGAATCTTCATGGTATAAGCTAGATAGATGGTGGCATTCATGGGGATCCGGAAAGTCTAACCTTGTCTGTGGTATTCTGAGTAGGATTCCGGTATTGAATGACTGTGACGAGCTTCAAACTTTTGAAGGCTGGGCGTTAGTGACAAACGCAAAAGAATCAATGGATTCTACTCCAACCTGATTGAGAACCGACAGATGATTAGCCGTGCTGTGACAGAGCATTTGGACCATTTTCACTGAGAGGATGGGATGTAGCTATCAACAAGGGTGATGCCTCCAGACGATTAGCCGTGCAGTGACAGCGCATAGGACCATTTTCCCGAGAGGATTAAAAGTAGCCATTGATAATGGTGATGCCCTACATACAGCTTACCATGGAAAGGAGTAAGAAGAATTGGAAGAGCGAGTAGTGAAGTAGAGTTTCAAGAGGAGCACAGCATCTCCATACGCCTATCTGAAATTCCCACTCTTGATTTACATAAGTATTTCTATCCCTTTTTATTTTCTATTTATTCCATTAATCAAATTTAAACTAATAATCCAATTATCCTTGAATCGCCTGACTGAGATTTGCAAGGAGACCATAGCTTGCTTCATACCAACAATCTCTGTGGGATCGACCCTTACTCGCGTAAGGTTTATTAATTGGACGACCCAGTACACTTGCTGGTTAGTTGAACGGAGTTGTGAATTCAAATAAAGCCAATTATTAAATTTCATACAAGTACAAAGAGCATGTGATCACAATTTCGTCCACCACTCACTATCCTAAATGGCCTACCATTCTAATTATCCCTTATTTGCCACTTTGAACCTATATATCCCCTTTTATTCTCTATATTACCACATCACTAGCCTTAAGCGAAAAAACAAGTACTTTCCTTAATTGAATTTTTGGTTAGCTTAAGATAGAGATTGTGTGTCAACTAAGTGTGGGGAAATTGTGGGAACATAGGTTGATAGGAATGTGTTATATTTCTGCTTTATTTAAATATTAGGAATTTGGGTGCCTACTCATGTAAGACCAGAAAAATTAAAAATCCATATGCATTGATGTATTATGTTTGCTTTTAAAACAATTTCAATTAATTAAGTGAATAAGGGGACAAAATTACCCCAATGTCAAGTTTAAGGAAAGATTAATGCATATGTGATAAAATTAAAAGAAGGTTAATGCATTAGTATAAGATGAAAAAGTGGGGATTTTAGGTAGTTTGGCATAATTTTAAATGTTATATAGAGTGTGTATGTGTATAGGTGAGAGCTTAGGTTAGTCAAAGATTCAATTTATAGCTCACTCAGCCACACATATATCCTCACCTTTGCCTTAACCCCATTACAACCTTGAAAAGACCTCGTGATGTTTGCATTGGTATATTAAATATCTGTTGATTGGTTAGGTGAAGAACAAAGTTTAGAAAGCATGACTAGAGAATACTAGAGTGGATTACCCCATACACTTGAGTGATTAGAGTGCATATACACCACCAGTGAGGGTTCAACGCTTGATTCTATGTTCCCTGCTTTCATGAGCTATTTTCTTACAAGTTTAATTTGCTCTTATTGTATAATTTAAATTAGTGGAATTTGGTTTATGTTTGTCATGAAGAACTTGTTTACTTTTGACCAAGTAGATAGAAACATCTCAGCATATAGTTGCATTCATATACATAGGTTGCATTGCATAAGTCTTACTTTCCCTATTCACTCTTTTTGTCTCCTTGAGCTTAGCATAAGGACATGCTATTGTTTAAGTGTGGGGAGTTTGATAAACCACTATTTTATGGTTTATCTTGTGCTAATTTGGGTGGTTTTTATCAACTCTTTACTCACCTATTCATATGATTTGCATGATTTTACAATTCCTTCCCAATTTTATTCTATGGTTGAAAAACTTGCTTCCTAGACATTTAAATTATATATTTTTAATCCCCCTTTATACCATTTGATGCCGTGATCTGTGCGTTAAGTGTTCTCAAGCTTTATAGGGCAAGAATGGCTTAGAGGATGAAAAGAAAGCTTGCATAAATGGAAGGAACCCAAGGAAACAAAGAAGCTTACCAGCAAGGAGCGGTGCAGGCGCGCACCTAGCGCGCACGCGCACATCAGCGCATCCACACATCGACGCGCACATGCACCTGGCGCGGGCGCGCAACAAGCAAAAAGCACAATCGACGCGCGCGCACACCTGGCGCGCACACGTGACATGCGCGACCTACAGAAATCGCAGAAATCGCTGAGGGTGATTTCGGGCTAGCTTTAGACCCAATTTTTGGCTCAGAAACATAGACTAAAGCTAGAAAATAGCAGAGACTCAACATACATTCTCATTCTGCATAGTTTTAGTTTAGTTTTGGAGTCTAGAGAGAATTCTACTCCTTCCTCTAGGTTTTTTTCACATTGATAGTTTTAGAGTTTTAGTGATTTACTTTGGATATTAAGAAGATTCATTACCTCCATTGGAACTTCATCATTCTAGTTTGTTTCTCTATTCCTTTACTCTTTTATTGCCCATTGACTCTGTTTAGATAAGTATGTTCATGATTTTGGGATTTATTAATGCAAAGAACCATTTTTACTTTTAATTGATTTTTAGTTATTAATTATCATGTCTTCCTTTTGTTCCTCTCTTAATTCTGTGAAAGTTATATTCATGATAATAGAGTGGTTCCCTAACTTGATTGGGAGCTGATTAAAAGGAAAACCTTGAGTTGGAGTGCTCAAGTGTCAATATTAATTGGAAGTTGTTGGCTAATTCTCCTGTCTTTGACTCTAATCCTTTCTTAAGAAAGGATTAGGACGCAAGCGATAGGATTAGTTTGAGAGCTACTTGACTTTCCCTTATTATATAAGGGATAACTAAGTAGGATAACAACCCTTTTATTATTACACTTGGAAAAATTCAACAGGGATAGAACTTCCATTTAATCTTCTCCCAGTCAAGGCTTTTATTTGAATTACATAAATTCTCAATCATTTATTTCTCTATTTCTCAAACTCAAAAATTTCTTGGAAAACCTCTGATTAATAAAATAGCACCCTCTCTGCAACTCGTTGGGAGACGACTTGGGATTCATACTCCGAGTATTTTATTTCTAAATTTTGTGACAACCCCTTCTAATTATTAGAGAATAAATTAGAATCAATATTAGATCAATTAGTATCATTTATATTTATATAACATATCTGTATATTAATTATAGAATTGTGTAATTTTATTACTCTGATTCTTTTAGCACCTATATATACCCCTTGTATATTGTACTTTACACACAACTCTAAATAATACACAATCTTTTTCTCCAATTTAGTCTCTTGTTTCTAATATGGTATCAAGAGCATAGGTTTTTGTTTAGAAATTCGTCCATAGCCCTTTTGTTTTTCTCTTCCGGAAGTATTCTTTGTCCATGATTTTTGTTTCTTTTTTACGCTTTGGTCACCGCCCATGCCATCGTCTTCGTCTCGTCGTCACCAGTTCAACGAGTCCCAAAACGTCGCCAGAAGCTTCCTCACACTCCGCCACGCCCACCGGAATTTCTGACCGTCACCAGCTTCTTCTCCTTTCCAGATTCATTCCATGCCATCGAATTGGGCACTTGATCAACGGCCCAGATGCTCCCACGTGTTGCACTTATGCTTGTCCACCCGCGACCAGATCTGTTCTGACCTGTCAGACCCGTGCCTGGACCCGACCGGATCTGTTGGTTGATCCGTTCGTCCTGTCAGCACTGACGTGGTTCCTTCCTCCATTCATGTGTCGCCTTGTGGCACTCATCTGCTGACGTGGCTGTTGACGTGGCATTGACGGGGCAGACGGTGGAACCCTCCCTAAGATTTTTTGTGAGCTCTTTCCGATTCAGCCTTTCGATTTCTCATTTTCTGTTTTGAAATTACAGTTTTCTCTCCTCTATTTGATCTCTGTGTCTACTATTATGGAAACATCAGATGTTTTTGCTGCCACAGATAGAAAGGGTAAATTCTGTCGAAACTGTAACCGCTCTGGGCACCTTTTTCTGATTGTCCTTCTGTTGAATGTCGCACATACTAGAAAAAGGTCACATTAGCTACCATTGTTCATAGTTGTTCTACCGTTATTGCAAGCTCTCGGGATATTTGATTATTGCCTGTCCTACTCGCCCACCACGTCTTGATCAACTCAAGTATCATTCTCGTTCCAACTTCTCCAAGAATGTGCCTGCTTCTGCTGTTGCTGCTACTACTGAATCTACCTCTGCTCCTCTCAACCTGTCCCCTGTCTCTCTATCTGATATTGTGTCTCTTCTTCAGCATCTTCTCTACCTTTCTGGTAATACCCCTGCTACTTTTTCGACTCCTCCAGGTAATTCTAAATGGTATTTTGACTCGGGTTATTTTAACACATGTCTCCGTTGCGTAATCTCTTCTCGTCTCTGTCTACCACTACAAATGCACCTTTTGTTAATACTGCTAATGGTTTCCTCTTGCACGCAACACACAAGGGTTCTATCTCCCAATCAACTCTTAATCTCCCTGATAGTACTATATTCCCAAATTGAACTTTAATCTTATTTCTGTTGGTCAACTTGTTGATCTGGATTTTGATGTCACTTTCTTCATTTCTGGTTGTCGTGTGTAAAATCTGGTTAATTAATGACTAATTAACCCATAAATTAAAATATATTATAGAAAATGAGAAAAGAGGTTTTTATGGTTTAAGGTGATAGAGAAACTTAACAGAGAATTTTGACACCAATTTTTAAAAAATCGGCCTAAGATTGGGCCGAACTGGCCGAACCGGACTAACGGGGCCCGTATTGGGCCCTTAGCCCAACCCAATAGCCAATTAAGTAAAGGGCACAACCCTTCCTTCCCCACATGAAACAGAAACATGCTGATAGGGAGGGGGAGAGCAAGAAACCCTTTTCCAAATTTCACTCCAAACTTCCATTGATCATAACGTTTGATTCGGAGCTCCGACTGACGCACCATTTACGGCCACGCGATCACGACGTCGAGCTCTACAAAGCCCACAACTTTATTTAGGAGGTAATTGATTTATATTGTGTTTAATTGAGTTGTTCTATCAAGTCTTTACCCAATTATTCATATGATTAGCATGATATTACAATTCCTTCCCAAATTTGTTTTATGATTGAAAACATACTTCCTAGAGATATTTTATTTCTTAATTAGCCGACTTCTGCCCTCACGTCAATTTTTGGCACCAGCTGAGGAACCATCACACCCATCCACTTGCACGTCTCTGCATGCACCGAAGACGGTGCAATCTTTAAGTGTGGGGAGGTCGATACCGACTTCCGGTGGTTAGCTACTTCCTTTTCAACACCAATTCTTACTCTTCTTTGTAGTTAGTTGTTGCATTTGCATCTTTGATTGCATGTTTGTTACATTGTGTGCATATTTTACCACTACTTGGTTGAAGTAATATTTTCTTTTTCAAGAAACCTTTTATAGTATTTCACTAATTTGAATTAAAATTTTTGAGAAACTTGTTTGAAAAAATATTATTTTGGAACATGGTTTAGAGCTCGAACACACAAAAACAGTGAGATTTTGAGCCTACTTGATTGGTTGCATCTTATCAACCAATATTTTATTTTTTTGGTGTGTGCTGTTCTCTCTAAAATTGTGATCTTTGTCTTTCTTGATTCTATATTTCCATTGTTTAATGTATGCATGCACTTATGTGATTGAGGCCTTGTTTCACTAAGCTTACATACCCAAATGGCCTTAACCTTTCATTGTCCTTTGCAAACTAATTTGAGCCTATTTTACCTCTTTTATTCTTTACTTTAGCACATCATTAACTCTAAGCAAAAAATAATAATGTCCTTAATTTGAATCCTTGGTTAGCTTAGACTAGTGAAAGTGATCATGAATTAAGTGTGGGGAAAGTGGGTTTGAAAATGTTTGGTTTGGGAATTGAGTATGTTAGACTTTGTGTGAAAATGTGAAAAATCTTAAGAACATGTTAATGCATTCAACACCTTAATCATATGCATTGAAAAGAAATAAAATAGATTAAGAAAAGAAAAATAAAAAAATAAAAAATTAAAAAGAGAAAAAGAAAAGAAAAAGAGCAAATAAACAAAAAGGGGACAAAATACCCAAAGTTAAAGTAATAATATCAATGCATATGAGTTGTACTTAAATTTGGGATACATGAATATGTGGTAACATAGTTAATGGGCAGTTAGATCTTGTATTGTGATTACATGGATTGTCTTAAGTTAGGTGGAAAAAGTTTAGGTTAATTAAGGATTCAGATTTTAGTCCACTTGACCAAATACAATCCTACCTTGACCCTAACCCCATTACAACCCTTAAAAGACCTCTTGATATGTGTATCTGTGCATTAATTCTTTGTTGATTGTTAGATGAAGAGCAAGTCTTAGAAAGTAAGATTAGTAGAGAATTGAGAGATCGAACCTTAAACACCTGAGCGATTAGAGTGCATACACTTCTAGTGAGGGTTCGATACTCGATTCTTTGATCCCGGCTTTCATGAGCTATTTTCTTCTGCAAGTTTACTTGTACTTTATTTTGTGACTTGAATTAGTGAAATCTAGTTCATATTTGTTCTTGAAAGATTTATTTACTTTTTCACCAAGTAGGTAGAATCATTTTTGCATGTAGTTGCATTCATATAGATAGGTTACATTTCATACATTCTACCATTCCTCTTCACTCTTTTAGTTCTCTTGAGCTTAGCATGAGGACATGCTAATGTTTAAGTGTGGAGAGGTTGATAAACCACTATTTTATGGTTTATATTGTGCTAAATTGAGTGATTTTTCATCCATTATTCTCACGCTTATTCATAGAAAATGCATGGCTTTACATTCTCCTTCCTAGTTTTGTGCTATGATTGAAAATATGCTTCTTTGGCCTTATATTTGCTAATATTAATCCTCTCTTATTACCATTAGATGTTGTGATATGTGCGTTAAGTGATTTCATGGATTACAAGGCAGGAATGGCTTAGAGGATGGAAAGGAAGCATGCAAAACTGGAAGGAATACAAGAAACTGAAGAAACTGCTAAAGCTGTCTAGCCTGATCTCCTGGTACTAAATTGACCATAACTTGAGCTACAGAGGTCTAAATGACGCGGTTCTAGTTGCATTGAAAAGCTAATGTCTGGTACTTCACAATGATATATAATTTGCCATATCTTCTTTGAAGCCAGATGACGCGAACACGTAGATCACGCAGACACATGACTTTGCAGCGACCTGTACGAACCAGAAATCGCTGGGGGCAATTTCTGGGCTGTTTTTGACCCAGTTTTCAGCCCAGAAAACACATATTAGATGCTACAGAGTAGGGAAATGCGTTCATTCATTCATACAACATTCATTATTCACAATTTTAGTTTTAGATATAGTTTTTCTAGAGAGAGTGGCTCTCTCCTCTCTCTTAGGTTTTAGGATTTAGGATTTCTATTAGTTTTAGGCTATTTCTTCCCAATTCCAGGTTCAATGTTCCTTTTCTTTAGTTTCTCTTCTACTTTTATTTATTCTATTACTTTAATTTATGAATCCTTATGTCAGACTTGATTTCTCTTATTTATGCAATTTGAGGTAATTCATATTTATGACTTTAATTTAGCTTTTTACACCCTTTGACTTTGGTTGAGTAATTAGTGACACTTGAGTTATCAAACTTAGCTGTTGATTGATATTTGAAGTTTACTGGTTGATTTTGATCCCTCTAAAGCTAGTCTTTCCTTAGGAATTGACTAGGACTTGAGGAATCAAATTAATTAGTCCACTTGACTTTCCTTTATTTAGTAAGGATTAACTAAGTGGGAGCAATAAACAATTTTTATCACACCTGATAAGGATAACTAGGATAGGATTTTCAGTTCTTATACCTTGCCAAGAGCTTTTCTAATTATTAATTTATTTTTCTTGCCATTTAAATTACCTGTTCCTTATTTCAAAAATCCAATGATACTTTTCCATAACCAATAATAAATCATACTTCCCTAGAATTCCTTGAGAGACGACCCGAGGCTTGAATACTTCGGTTATAAATTTTATTGGGTTTTGTTACTTGTGACAACCAAACTTTTGTACGAAAGGATTCTTTGTTGGTTTAGAAACTATACTTACAATGCGATTATATTCTTGTGAATTTCTTTACCGATAGAAATTAGTTCGTCAGTAAGCCACGAATTCATTCCAGTTTCTCTAGCCCTTGAGTTCTAATTTTTGGATAAAAAGTGTTGAGATTTTAGGCTCTTTGATGTTATAGGATCCAAATAGTTTGAAGAGAAGGCTCAATTTCAACCCTTTGATTCTTGGGTATGGTAAGAACCTTAACCATAAGTGAATCACTTAAAATTTTGTGATTTGTGATTGAGTTGGTGTGTGTGGGTGTATCTTTTGTGTATTAGGATATGTATGTATGAATATTGAAGCTTAATTGAGGTATTGGAAAGCTTAGAGTGGGCATGTGGTGCTGGAAATCTGAATTGGAGGTGTTGGAGCCTTGAAAATTAAGGAAAAAGTGAAATTGAAAGTGTTTCGGTTTGAGCGGGGAATCGGCCAAGGTATGGTTTCAGTTTCCTGTATCTAAAATATAATGTGTTTGTAAAAACTTAGGCTAGTGACCCATAAGATAGGAATTGAACTTGAGGTGATGGTTGATTGGTTGTTGGAAGAGTTGTATGATTATGTGGTTATTGATTTTTGGAGTGTATGATTAAAGCTCTTGATTGATGATGTATGTGAGTTTTGTATGATAATGATACTTGGTATATATAAAGGGTGAATTAAAGTTGAAATTGTGCTTGAATTGGACAATTGACCTTGTATGTTGAACATTATGGAATTAGAAACTTTGGTGGTGGAGGTTGATGAAAATGAAAGGTTGGTATTTGGTGATATATATTGTCGATTGTGAACTTTGGCTATTGAGTTAAAAGTGATGAATTAGAGAATTGATGTGTTGTGGAATGAATATGGAAGTTGGAAATGTGGTTGAGGTTGAAATGGTAATATTTTGGTTGGTTTCAAAAGGGTTTGGAAGTGTATGTTTTAAAATTTGGGAGTTTGAGTTTTGGTTAAAAAATGGAATTTTGATGAACTTTAACGGATTATATCTTGAGCTATTGTTTTTGGAATTTTATGATTTTTATATCAAAAGAAAGATAATTTCATAAGCTTTAAAATGGTTTAAATTTTGTTGAGATCTGAATTTCGTGGAAGGAGATATTATCGTTGGAAGTTTGGACCAAAAATCTGAATTCTGCAGATTCTGCAGAATGAGATTTCTGGTTTGTGTGCGCACGCACGCCCCGTGGAATTTTGAACCTATGTGCATGCACAGTCTTGTGCATATGCGCACACGGGGACAGGGCTACTGATGGGAGCGTTAGCATGCCCTATGCACACACACAACCAACGAAGGTTTGCGAGCTGTGCGTATGCAAAATCCTGTGCGCACGCACACATTGGGAATGGCATTCGGTTGATGGCGCTAGCACACCTTGTGCGCACACTCAACCCTGGAAATTTAACTTTCTGTGCGTACGCACAAGTCTGTGCACACGCACACTTTCTGAAAATTCTTCTGGGCTTGCGCACGCACACTCCTATGCGTACACACACGACCCAGTTCTTTTCTAAAGCTTTTGTTTTCAAGTCTTTCACATTCCCAAAAGCTTGTAACCTTTTGAGGTGTTATTTCACACATATGAACCCCCAATTTCACCCCTTAAGTCTTAAATTAAAGTAAAATGATTGAGAGGAAGCTAGGGAAGAGGGTAACTTGTGGATGAAGAAATTAGATATAATGAGAAATTATGACTAATGATGAGGTTATGAGTTGTTGAAGAGGGTGGTGGAGTGCTGTATATATGATATGAGTCGAATGGCTGGGTATATGATATGAGCCGAATGGCTGTGTGTTATGATGGTTTATGGCTTATTATGAATTGTGATTTTAAGCCGGATGGCTGTGATAAATTGTAAACTATGTGTGGAAATGAAAATGTGAATGATTGTTTTATCTTAAGTTCTCTTTCTCGAAAGTGCGACCCCAGAGAGATGGTAGAAGGTGAGGATCCCCTTCCTTGTTCCTCCTGGTATTGTAAAATCGCCCCCAACGAGATGGTGGGAGGTTAGGATCCCCTCCTTGGTTCCTCCTGGGCATATGAGAATGTACCTCCTGGGTAGATGCAAGGGTTGTGGTTTCACACCACTTACTCCAGGCTGATTAGTATAGAGGCTCCCCGGGTGGACGCAAGGGTTATGGTTTCGTCCCACTTGCCCAGGTTATGATGAGTGATGATATAGTCATAAGGAATGATTATGGAATGTGTATGGATGGATGTGAAATGATTATCTGAGACACGAGTTTCCCTGGATGAAAGCAGTGACTAGCCACCACGTGCTCCAGGTCGAGACTCGATACTCTGCTGATCCTATGTCGTAAGTGTGGCCGAACATTGTGAAAGGTCCGGATGAGCTCGCCTCCGTGATAAACACCAAGAGTGGGACCAGGACTTGTCGGGTTGGCTCTATAACTGACAGATGAGACTCATCAGCCACTAGGACAGGCATGCATCATATGCATCTATATGTCTTGTTCGGTGCCTAAGTGATTGCATAACTAAATGCTACTTGATTATCTGCTATATTTGATTCCTATTTATGCATTCTCTGTTTGTAATAATTGTGTTTATTGCATTTGGTTCCGCTGGTGGTTGGGAGGTTTAAAGGAGTTGGATTGGGGAGTTTTAGACAGCTCTAAAGACCCTTGGCTAGTTGGTGGACGAAATTGTGATCATCAATAATAGCTCTTTGGTATGTGCATCTGTTAACTCAGCACTTTCTTTCCACAACTTCGCTCAACTAACCAGCAAGTGTACTGGGTCGTCCAAGTAATAAACCTTACGTGAGTAAGGGTCGATCCCACAGAGATTGTTGGTATGAAGCAAGCTATGGTCATCTTGTAAATCTCAGTCAGGCGGATAGTAATTGATTATGGATTTATGGAAAATATAAAGAGATACTAAATTAAATAATAAAGGATAGAAATACTTGTGTAAATTAATGGTGAGAATTTCAGATAAGCGTATGGAGATGCTTGTCCCTGTTGAATCTCTGCTTTCCTACTGCTTTCATCCAATCCTTCTTACTCCTTTCCATGGCAAGCTGTATGTAGGGCATCACCGTTGTCAATGGATACATCCCATCCTCTCAGTGAAAAAGGTCCAAATGCTCTGTCACAGCACGGCTAATCATCTGTCGGTTCTCAATCAGGTTGGAGTAGAATCCAATGATTCTTTTGCGTCTGTCACTAACGCCCAGCCTTCAGGAGTTTGAAGCTCGTCATAGTCATTCAATCCCGGAATCCTACTCGGAATACCACAGACAAGGTTAGACTTTCCGGATTCCCATGAATGCTGCCATCAATTCTAGCTTATACCACGAAGATTCTGATTAAGGAATCCAAGAGATATGCGCCCGGTCTAAGGTAGAACGGAAGTGGTTGTCAATCACGCGCGTTCATAGGTGAGAATGATGATGAGTGTCACGGATAATCACATTCATCAAGTTGAAGTGTGTAACACCCTAATTAGCCTAAGCCTTACCTCGTGTCGTAAAGCCAAGGTTAATCAGAGATTACGACAGTTCTAAACTTATACATAATATATATATAGAAAGAATAGCATAATCTAGAAGCCCGATGAAAGATATAGCTCAAAAATAGAATTTCGAAGCATAAACGTACTAACGGAGCTACTAGCTTAAGGCATAAGAACCAGACAAGATATAACAATAGATAAGTATATAATATCATAGGGAACTAGCCACGACTCGCGGAGTTTAAGTCGGCTAGCCATATACTGATATACAAAACCATACAGTGAAAACAGCTTATACAAGTTTTGTTCTCTCAAATACATGCCTCTAGGCAAAACAAAATACAAAAGGAGAGATGTATAAACAAAATAAACCAAAAAGAACTCCAAAATAATCCAAGATTCTCCGCTCCTGTCACCAACCAAAGCAACTCACCGAGGTGGGTTGCGACCTGCATCTGAAAACACAACAACAATATGGTATGAGAACCGGCGGTTCTGAGTATGGTAACAGTTCCCAGTGATATAGGATATAAGACCCCGGGACGCCAAAGGCAATCCTAAGCTTCATATCCATCACAAGATTCAACTTAAAGCATTCTAAAACATTTAAGCATAATATACCAACTTGACTTAAATAAACCAGGTTATCTATCTTAAGGGATTTCTATTCTAACTAAACACCGCTGTCCCACAGCCTTCACTAACCGATCCTCCATGCGATCCCATCGCCACCGCCTTCCGAACCTCCTCAATCCCAGCAGAAAACACAGATAATGTTCAAAGCAAGTAAAGCACAAGTAGTAGCATATATGGCAATTAATTCAGATAGCAAGTAAGCATGTTATTCAATTAGGCAAACCATTACAAGTAGACAAAGCATATAAGTAGATAGGAAATGCATATGATGAATGCCTGCCCTACTGGCTGTGATATCACATTGTCGGTTCAACTGCCAACCCGACACATCTCCATGGAGACATCGCCCTTCGGATTTCTCATATGGGAACCCCCGAGATATAGTGCCCGAATCACTGTCCAGGTACCGGCGCCTGCTCGCCCTATAGATCCGAAGGGATGCGAGCGGGATATTCTTGCCTCAGACCTCACATCTCAACGTAAGCGGGATTAACCACCGTCCCTACCAGGCGCATAGCGTCTCAAAATATCATGTAAAAATATTATTTCAGTGGTTTTCAAAAGTATTTTCAGCATACATAGATCCATCACTTCAATCCGAGTCCCCGACTCATCTCAACCACTGTCCCTTTATAACTCAGTTTCCAAATACCAAAATTCTATCATTCCTCGTCTCATATACCAATCATCCTTCACCTAACATCAAACCATTCTCAGCACGCCAGAAACCTAGGCCTCCATTTTCTAATTTATCTTAAAATCATGTACTAGAGCCCTTAATTTATATCCCATGTTCTAATACTCAAAACTAGGCCCAAACGTCTTAAAATGGTGTTATAGAAGCTTACAACCTTGTTGGGAAGGCAAAATAGTTGAAAACAAATAAATTTTTGAGAAACAAGACGTGTGCACCCGCACAATTCAGAAATCATGAAACTCTGCAACTTTGCAAAATTTCAGATTTTTAACACCAACTTTGAATGATCGTAACTTCCTCTACAAAATTTTAATTTTCACAAACTTTATACTGATTCAAAGAGTTTTCAAAGATCTTTAATTCTAAATAATTTTCAATCAATTCGAAAACCGAGGCAAAAGTTATGATCGAACAAAGTTTACAAAAAACTCAATTTTTCCAAACTTCACAATTACCACCCTATCTCACCATACCCATACGAAATCATACCAAACCATCCAAAGCTCCATTTTTCATCAAAATGTACATGTTATAGCATAATACATCAACCTCACCACATTTTTCTTCTCATTTCATTATTCTCAATTCCAACATCAACTATATAACACTTATGATCAAAATCACCATCAAACCCACCATTTCATAAATCATAACACTACAATCACCATAAGAACTAACTCCCAATCCATACAATCATTCAACATCATCATATCATTATAATTCATCACAATCAACTCAACATTCATCAATTCATCAACATTTAGCACACCAACCATCATTTTAGTTCAACCTATCCTATTGGTCACTAGCCTATGTGTACATGAATATTATATACTACATAGAGGAAACCGAAACCATACCTTGGCCAATTCCCTTTATGCACCCAAACTCAAAATGAGCACCAACAAGCTTCCAACCACAATCCAAGCTTTCAAATCCACTCCAACAAGCACAAATAAGTTCGAAAAGCTCCCAAAGCCACAATAATCAAACTATATACATATAAATCACCACAAATTAACCTAGGGTTCAACATAAGCATAATCTCACAAGGGTTTAAGAGCTCTTACCTTTCCCAACATATTTTACAACACAAATCCAAAGCTAAGCAAGGATTAGAGCAAACCTAAACATCCAAAATCACAAAAACCCATTTAACCCAAAACTCTAATAAAACCCGAAATTTTGAAGAGCAGAACTGGAAGGATTTCGTTATTACCTTGAGGGTTTATTTGGTGGGTTTTGTAGAGCTCTTCACAAGGAATGCGTAGCCGCAAACGGTGTAGCGATCGGAGCTCCGTAGCTCAAGATATGAGCTTGGGAAGTTTGAAGTGAATAATAACAATGGTGGAAAGCTCTCACCTCTCTCCTCACTTCAGCTGCTGTTGTGTTTAGGTTATGGGGGTGAAAATAGCGGAAATGGGTTCATTTAAGTGTATTTATATGTTGGGCTTGGACCCAACTTGGGTCTGGTCCAACCCGTTAGCGTTTTTAGCCCGTTCGGCCTAACTTCGGGCCAAACCTTTAAAATAAATGCCCGGTTTTCTATTCCTAATATTTTTCTAAGGTTTTTTACGGTTTTTCGTAGAAAGCACATTTTCTGACTCAGAAAGACCCACTGAGTCCAAAAATCACCTTTAAATCCTCAAATTCTCTCTCTAACCTTTCGGAATCTAATTTGGGCAATTAGTTCACTTAATTAATCGGTTGATTAGTTGCGGTTCTTACATTCTCCCCCACCAAATAAGAAATTTTGCCCTCAAAATTTAAATTACCTGAGAAAAGCTCGGGATAATCCTTTCGCATCTCAGACTCTAATTCCCAAGTGTGCTCTTCTACTCCTGCTCGCTCCCAAGCAACTTTAACCAATGGGACATCCTTTCCTCGCAGCTTCTTCACACTAGTGTCATCGATCCTCACTGGTGTCACTTGGAGAGTCAAGTTCTCTTTCAACTTGACCGATTCAGGCTCCAACACATGAGTCGCATCCGACGTGTATTTACGGAGCTGTGACACGTGGAATACGTCATGCAAGTTAGAAAGATGAGGTGGCAAAGCTACTTGATACGCCACCGGCCCGAATCTCTTCAAAACCTCAAATGGTCCTATATATCTTGGGTTCAACTTCTTGGTCTTGATTGCTCTTCCAATCCCAGTTGTCGGTGTAACTCTAAGGAATACATGTTCTCCCACTTCAAACTCTAAGGGTTTCCTTCTCTAATCCGCATAACTCTTCTGTCGACTTTGGGCAGTTAAAATCCTTGCACGAATCTTCTTAATGTTCTCAGTAGTCTCTGCTATCAAATCTGGACCCAAAACACTTACTTCTCCAAATTCATACCAACAAAGTGGAGACTGACACTTTCGTCCATATAAAGCCTCATACGGAGCCATCCCAATGCTTGCATGAAAGCTGTTGTTATATGCGAACTCCACCAATGGCATGTAACGATCCCAACTCCCGGGTTGATCCAACACACATGCTCTCAACATATCTTCCAACGTTTGAATAGTCCTTTCCGATTGTCCATCTGTTTATGGATGATACGCCGTACTAAGACATAGCTTCGTACCGGAAGCTCTTTGGAAAGCTCCCCAAAACCTTGATGTGAATCGGGGATCACGGTCTGATACTGTGCTTGATGGCACACCATGCAACCTCACTATCTCCTTGATGTATAATCTTGCCAACTCTTCCATAGAACAGTTTAGTCGGATAGGCAGAAAATGAGCAGATTTGGTTAAGCGATCTACGATCACCCAAATCGCATCAAACCCCGACCTAGTCCTCGGTAAACCGGTCACAAAATCCATAGAAATTCCTTCCCACTTCCACTGAGGAATCTCAAGTGGTTGTAGCATTCCTGATGGTTTTTGATGCTCTATCTTCACTTTCTGGCAGGTCAAACATTTGGATACCACTGTAGCTACGTCACCCTTCATCCCCGGCCACCAGAACATCTTCTTCAAGTCATAATACATCTTCGTGCTCGCGGGATGAATAGAAAACCCACTGTTGTGAGCCTCCAACAGCAAGTTTTGCCTCAAGCTCCCAACATCTGGTATGCAAATTCTTCCCTTGTATCTCCATAACCCTTCATCATCCTTAGTGAATTCTTCGCGTCTCTTATCACCAACTGGTTGAAACAATTGCTGAAACTTCTGCTCATCTTGCTGAGCCCTTTGTATTTCTGATTTAAACGTGCTTGAAATCTGTAACTGGTTCAAACAAGCTCTTCCGGCAACTTCACTAATATCCAGCTTAAGATCTACAAACTTATCCACTAGTTCTTCTTTGATTCTCATCCAAGCAATTGTTAAAGATTTCCGACTCAAAGCGTCTGCTACCACGTTCGCCTTTCCAGGGTGATAACTCAACTCGAAATCATAATCTTTAAGCAACTCCATCCACCTTCTCTGGCGCATATTTAGCTCTTTCTGATCAAAGATATACTTGAGACTCTTATGATCAGAAAAGACGCTAAACCTTACTCCGTATAAGTGGTGTCTCCAAATCTTCAATGCAAACACAATCGCCGCTAATTCCAAGTCATGAGTGGGGTAATTCACCTCATGCGGTCTTAGCTGACGCGATGCGTAAGCCACCACATTCCGGTGTTGCATCAACACGCAACCCAAACCCTTCAAAGAAGCATCACAATATACCTCAAACGGTTCATGCGGTTCCGGTAGGATTAGAACAGGTGCTGAAGTTAATCTCTGCTTTAACGTCTGAAAACTTTCTTCGCACTCCGACGTCCACATGAACGGCACTTCTTTCCTTGTCAACTTTGTCATTAGTAGCGCAATCCGGGAAAATCCTTCGATAAATCTCCGATAATATCCGGCTAAACCCATAAAGCTTCTGACTTCCGTCACAGTCGTCGGTCTTTCACATTCCATCACCGCTTCTACCTTAGAAGGATCTACAACTATTCCTCCCTTACTCACCACGTGGCCTAAGAACTTTACTTCCTCCTTCCAGAACTCACACTTTGACAACTTAGCGTATAACTTCCGCTCCTTTAAGATTTGTAGTACAGTCCTCAAGTGTTCCTCATGCTCCTTTACCGTCTTAGAGTAAACTAAGATGTCATCTATGAAAACCACCACGAATTTGTCCAAAAAGGGACGAAACACTCTGTTCATGTAATCCATGAAAATAGCAGGTGCATTCGTTAACCCAAAAGACATTACCGCAAACTCGTAGTGTCCATAGCGTGTTCTAAAGGCAGTCTTAGGAATATCATCTTCCTTTACTCTTATCTGGTGGTAACCAGATCTCAAATCAATCTTGGAAAACACTCCAGCTACTTGCAATTGATCCATCAAGTCATCTATCCTTGGCAGCGGGTACTTGTTCTTCACTGTCACTTTATTTAACTGTCGGTAATCCACACACAAACGCATCCCTCCATCTTTCTTCTTCACCAATAAAACTGGCGCTCCCCACGGTGATACATTCGGTCGAATGAACCTCTTATTCAGAAGCTCTTCCAACTGAGTCTTTAGCTCTGCCAACTCTATAGGAGCCATTCTATACGGTGCAATCGATACTGGTCCGACTCCCGACACCAATTCAATCGCAAACTCAATTTCCCTTTGAGGTGGGAACTCAGGGATATCTTCCGGGAACACTTCTGGAAAATCACTAACCACCGGAATTTGATCTAAGTTCTGGGCATCGCCCAACGCATTGGCAGCCAACAGAATATAACCCTGACACTCCTCCCCACTATAATGCACCATTACAGAGTTCAGGTAATACCCTGTAGCTACCACTGCTCCATTTTCTCCTTCCGGCATAAACTGAATTGTCCGTTCAAAGCAATCCAACAAAATCCGGTTCTTCGACAACCAATCAAACCCCAAAATCATCTCCAGCCCCACCATTGGTAAACAGATCAAATCGTGTACAAAGTCTCTACCCTCAAGCTTGAAACCTACTTGTCTACAACCTGATCTAGTCATAATTGTTTGATGCGGAGTATGTACATATAGATCAAAAGGTAACTCTGATACTTTCAAGCCTAATTCCTCAACTTTAGCAAATGAAATAAACGAATGCGAAGCTCCAGTATCATATAATGCAACTGAGGATTTATCACCAATTAGACATATACCTTTCATCAAAGGATCCGCCTTGGAAGCATCCTTGGCATTCACAGCAAAGACTCGACCTTGATGCTGACTCTGACCCGCATTCTGATTCCTCGCACAAGGGCAATCCCTCGCAATGTGGCCAGGTAACCCACACTTGAAGCAACCACCTAAACCAATCTTACATGAGTCATAAGGGTGAAAACATCCACAACGATCACAAGCTAAATCCGGATAACTCTTACTTTGATTTCCTCTTCCTTTAGCATGCTGAAACTGATTCTGATTGTTCTTTCTAAAGCCCCCTTGGCCTTGAGGAGTATATCCCTCTCTTTTGAAGCTTTGTCCTCTAGGATGAAAATACTTGCCACGCCCACGACTAGAGCTCCCTCCATGAGTGTCTTTAGATGCCGCCACTGTCTTGGCATACTCCTCCACTACCCTTGCTTTGTTCACCAAGTCGGAGAAGACACGGATCTCCATAGGAGCCACAGCAGTCATAATGTTGTCCTTCAAGCCCCTTTGGTACTTAATACACCTCCAACTCTCGAAAGTCTCCGGGTCACCCTGACATACCCGAGAAAACCTACAAAGCTCTTCGAACTTGTTGGTGTACTCTGCCACAGACATGGAACCTTGCTTCAGCTGCATTAGCTCCATCTCTTTTGCTTCCCTTGCAGACCCAGGAAAGTATTTCTTGTAGAAAGTCGTTTGGAACACCTCCCATGGAATGTCGGTGTTCTGAAGCTGTAGCAAACGACACTCAGCTTGCCACCAGGGTTGGGCCTCTCCCGCTAGCTGATAAGCGGCAAACTCTACATATTGATTGAGAGGAACATGCTGCGCCTGTAAAGCACGCTCTATAGCCTGGAACCAGTGGTCTGCTTCAATAGAATCTGTGGATCCTCAGAAAGTTGGCGGATTAACCTTGAGGAACGTCGCCAAGGTCATCGGAACTCCTCCTGTGTTATCGCCATTACCCTCAGCATTATCATTGGTATTCCCTTCGCCATTCCCATTTCCGTTGCCATTCCCAGTCGGTTGGCCCAATCTCTGCACTGCTTGCAGAGTCGCAGCAGCATTAGCTTCCATGGTGTTAGCGAGATTGCCATCGCCGCCATGAATTCGGCGTGATTGTCAGCTGGTTGCTCATTCCTACTTCCCCGTGTATGCATTCGACCTCGCCCACGAGTAGCCATGTAGGATTCCTCTCCACACCAAACAATAGATATCAAGGTGATCAGTCTCAATATCAAAAGTCTAGTGCTTCAATTAACCCAAACAGGCACTCACAAACAAGCATGCTATGCATATATCAAATAGATAACCTAATAGCATCAAAGAAAAGACACACAGAGTATGCAATGAAGCACAATCGGTCCATCCCTCAGGCTCACGAGGACGAACCGCTCTGATACCACTAAATGTAACACCCTAATTAGCCTAAGCCTTACCTCGCGTCGTAAAGCCAAGGTTAATCAGAGATTACGACAGTTCTAAACTCATACATAATATATATATATATATATATATATATATATATATATATATAGAAAGAATAGCATAATCTAAAAGCCCGATGAAAGATATAGCTCAAAAATAGAATTTCGAAGCATAAACGTACTAACGGAGCTACTAGCTTAAGGCATAAGAAACAGATAAGATATAACAATAGATAAGTATATAATATCATAGGGAACTAGCCACGACTCACGGAGTTTAAGTCGGCTAGCCATATACTGATATACAAAACCATACAGTGAAAACAGCTTATACAAGTTTTGTTCTCTCAAATACATGCCTCTAGGCAAAACAAAATACAAAAGGAGAGATGTATAAACAAAATAAACCAAAAAGCACTCCAAAATGATCCAAGATTCTCCGCTCCTGTCACCAACCAAAGCAACTCACCGAGGTGGGTTGCGACCTGCATCTGAAAACACAACAACAATATGGTATGAGAACCGGCGGTTCTCAGTATGGTAACAGTTCCCCGTGATATAGGATATAAGACCCCGGGATGCCAAAGGCAATCCTAAGCTTCATATCCATAACAAGATTCAACTTAAAGCATTCTAAAACATTTAAGCATAATATACCAACTTGACTTAAATAAACCAGGTTATCTATCTTAAGGGATTTCTATTCTAACTAAACACGGCTGTCCCACAGCCTTCACCAACCGATCCTCCATGCGATCCCATCGCCACCGCCTTCCGAACCTCCTCAATCCCAGCAGAAAACACAGATAATGTTCAAAGCAAGTAAAGCACAAGTAGTAGCATATATGGCAATTAATTCAGATAGCAAGTAAGCATGTTATTTAATTAGGCAAACCATTACAAGTAGACAAAGCATATAAGCAGATAGGAAATGCATATGATGAATGCCTGCCCTACTGGCTGTGATATCACATTGTCGGTTCAACTGCCAACCCGACACATCTCCATGGAGACATCGCCCTTTGGATTTCTCATATGGGAACCGCTGAGATATAGTGCCCGGATCACTGTCCAGGTACCGGCGCCTGCTCGCTGATGAGCGGATAATTTGTACGCTTTTTGGCATTATTTTTAGTATATTTTTAGTACGTTTTAGTTAGTTTTTAGTATATTTTTATTAGTTTTTAGTTAAAATTCACTTTTCTGGACTTTACTATGAGTTTGTGTGTTTTTCCGTGATTTCAGGTATTTTCTGGCTGAAATTGAGGGATCTGAGCAAAAATCTGATTCAGAGACTGAAATGGACTGCAGTCCTTTTAGTCTCTGAATCAGATTTTTGCTCAGATCCCTCAATTTCAGCCAGAAAATACCTGAAATCACAGAAAAACACACAAACTCATAGTAAAGTCTAGAAAAGTGAATTTTAACTAAAAAGTAATAAAAATATACTAAAAACTAACTAAAACATACTAAAAACATACTAAAAACAATGCCAAAAAGCGTACAAATTATCCACTCATCACAACACCAAACTTAAATTGTTGCTTGTCCCCAAGCAACTGTAAATCAAATAAGATAAAGAGAAGAGAATATGCAATGAACTCCAAAAACATCTATGAAGATCAGTATTAATTAGATGAGCGGGGCTTTAGCTTTTTGCCTCTGAATAGTTTTGGCATCTCACTTTATCCTTTGAAATTCAGAATGATTGGCTTCTTTAGGAACTCAGAATCCAGATAGTGTTATTGATTCTCCTAGTTAATTATGATGACTCTTGAACACAGCTACTTTATGAGTCTTGGCCGTGGCCCAAAGCACTCTGTCTTCCAGTATTACCACCGGATACATACATGCCACAGACACATAATTGGGTGAACCTTTTCAGATTGTGACTCAGCTTTGCTAGAGTCCCCAATTAGAGGTGTCCAGGGTTCTTAAGCACACTCTTTTTGCCTTGGATCACAACTTTATTTCTTTTTTTTTTCTTTTTCTCCCTTTTCTTTTTTTTGTTTTTTTTCGCTTCTCTTTTTTTTTTGTATTCACTGCTTTTTCTTGCTTCAAGAATCATTTTTATGATTTTTCAGATCCTCAGTAACATGTCTCCTTTTTCATCATTCTTTCAAGAGCCAACAATTTTAACATTCATGAACAACAAATTCAAAAGACATATGCACTGTTCAAGCATACATTCAGAAAACAAAAGTATTGCTACCACAAATTCATGTAATTCTTCTCTTTTTCAATTAAGAACATTTTTTATTCAAGAAAGGTGATGGATTCATAGGACATTCATAACTTTAAGGCATAGACACTAAGACACTAATGATCATGAGACACAAACATAGATAAACATAAGCATAAAAAATTCGAAAAACAGGAAAATAAAGAACAAGGAGATTAAAGAACGGGTCCACCTTAGTGATGGCGGCTTGTTCTTCCTCTTGAAGATCTTATGGAGTGCTTGAGCTCCTCAATGTCTCTTCCTTGCCTTTGTTGCTCCTCTCTCATGATTCTTTGATCTTCTCTAATTTCATGGAGGAGGATGGAATGTTCTTGGTGCTCCACCCTTAGTTGTCCCATGTTGGAACTCAGTTCTCCTAGGGAGGTGTTGATTTGCTCCCAATAGTTTTGTGGAGGAAAGTGCATCCCTTGAGGCATCTCAGGGATTTCATGATGAGTGGGATCTCTTGTTTGCTCCATCCTTTTCTTAGTGATGGGTTTGTCCTCATCAATGGGGATGTCTCCTTCTATGTCAACTCCAACTGAATAACAGAGGTGACAAATGAGATGAGGAAAGGCTAACCTTGCCAAGGTAGAGGGCTTGTTCGCCACCTTATAGAGTTCTTGGGCTATAACCTCATGAACTTCTACTTCTTCTCCAATCATGATACTATGAATCATGATGGCCCGGTCTATAGTAACTTCGGACCGGTTGCTAGTGGGAATGATTGAGCGTTGGATAAACTCCAACCATCCCCTAGCCACGGGCTTGAGGTCATGCCTTTTCAGTTGAACCGGCTTTCCTCTTGAATCTCTCTTCCATTGGGAGCCCTCTTCACAAATGTCTGTGAGGACTTGGTCCAACCTTTGATCAAAGTTGACCCTTCTAGTGTAAGGGTGTTCATCTCCTTGCATCATGGGCAAGTTGAATGCCAACCTTACATTTTTCGGACTAAAATTTAAGTATTTCCCCCGAACCATTGTAAGCCAATTCTTTGGGTCAGGGTTCACACTTTGATTATGGTTCTTGGTGATCCATGCATTGGCATAGAACTCTTGAACCATTAAGATTCCGACTTGTTGAATGGGGTTGGTAAGAACTTCCCAACCTCTTCTTCTAATCTCATGTCGGATCTCTGGATATTCACTCTTTTTGAGTTTGAAAGGGACTTCGGGGATCACTTTCTTCAAGGTCACAACTTCATAGAAGTGGTCTTGATGCACCCTTGAGATGGATCTCTCCATCTCCCATGACTCGGAGGTGGAAGCTTTTGCCTTCCCTTTCCTCTTTCTAGAGGTTTCTCCGGCCTTAGGTGCCATAAATGGTTATGAAAAAGCAAAAAGCAATGCTTTTACCACACCAAACTTAAAAGGTTTGCTCGTCCTCGAGCAAAAGAAGAAAGAAGAGATTAGAAGAAGAAGAAATAGAGGAGATGGAGATGGCTTTGTGGTTCGGTCAAAGGGTAGAAGTAGTGTCTAGGTTGTGTGAAAATGAAGGATTGAAGATGGGTTTATAAAGGGGTGGAGAGAGGGGGAGGGTTTGGTCATGTAAGGGTGGGTTTGGGAGGGAAAGTGGTTTGAATTTTGAATGGTAAAGTAGGTGGGGTTTTATGAAGGATGGATGTGAGTGGTGAAGAGAAAGATGGGATTTGATAGGTGAAGGGTTTTTTTGGGGAAGAGGTGGTGAGGTGATTGGTGAATGGGTGAAGAAGAAGAGAGAGGGTGGTGGGGTAGGTGGGGATCCTGTGGGGTCCACAGATCCTGAGGTGCCAAGGAAAATTCAACCCTGCACCAAGTGGCGTGCAAAAATGCACCCTTTGCCAATTCTGGCGTTAAACGCCGGGCTGATGCCCATTTCTGGCGTTTAACGCCAGCTTCTTGCCCTTTTCTGGCGTTTAACGCCAGTCTGGTGCCCCTTTTCTGGCGTTAAACGCCCAGAATGGTGCCAGACTGGGCGTTAAACACCCATTTGCTACCCTTACTGGCGTTTAAACGCCAGCAAGGCCTTCCTCCAGGGTGTGCTGTTTTTCTTTCTATTTTTCATTCTGTTTCTGCTTTTTCAATTGATTTTGTGACTTCCCATGATCATCAACCTATAAAAATCATAAAATAACAAAAGAAATAGATAAAATATAGCATTGGGTTGCCTCCCAACAAGCGCTTCTTTAATGTCAGTAGCTTGACAGTGGGCTCTCAATGAGCCTCACAGATACTCAGAGCAATGTTGGAACCTCCCAACACCAAACTTAGAGTTTGAATATGGGGGTTCAATACCAAACTTAGAATTTGGTTGTGGCCTCCCAACACCAAACTTAGAGTTTGACTGTGGGGGCTCTGTTTGACTCTGTTTTGAGAGAAGCTCTTCATGCTTCCTCTCCATGGTGACAGAGGGATATCCTTGAGCCTTAAACACAAGGGATTCTTCATTCACTTGAATGATCAATTCTCCTCTGTCAACATCAATCACAGACTTTGTTGTGGCTAGGAAGGGTCTGCCAAGGATGATGGATTCATCTATGCACTTCCCAGTCTCTAGGACTACGAAATCAGCAGGGATGTAATGGTCTTCAATCTTTACCAGAACATCCTCTACAAGTCCATAAGCTTGTTTTCTTGAATTGTCTGCCATCTCTAGTGAGATTCTTGCAGCTTGCATTTCAAAGATCCCTGGCTTCTTCATTACAGAGAGAGGCATGAGGTTTACACTTGACCCTAAGTCACACAGAGCCTTTTTAAAGGTCATGGTGCCTATGGTACAAGGTATTGAAAACTTCCCAGGATCTTGTCTCTTTTGAGATAATCTCTGCCTAGACAAGTCATCCAATTCTTTGGTGAGCAAAGGAGGTTCGTTCTCCCAAGTCTCATTACCAAATAACTTGTCATTTAGCTTCATGATTGCTCTAAGGTATTTAGCAACTTGCTCTTCAGTGACATACTCATCCTCTTCAGAGGAAAAATACTCATCAGAGCTCATGAATGGCAGAAGTAAATCCAATGGAACCTCTATGGTCTTAGTGTGAGCCTCAGATTCCCATGGTTCCTCATTAGGGAACTCATTGGAGGCCAGTGGACGTCCATTGAGGTCTTCCTCAGTGGCGTTCACTGCCTCTTCATCCTCTCCAAGATTGGCCATATTGATGGCCTTGCACTCTCCTTTTGGATTTTCTTCTGTATTGCTTGGAAGAGTACTAGGAGGGAGTTCAGTAATTTTCTTGCTCAGCTGTCCCACTTGTGCCTCCAAATTCCTAATGGAGGACCTTATTTTAGTCATGAAACTTTGAGTGGTTTTGATTAGATCAGAGACCATGGTTGCTAAGTTAGAGTGGCTCTGCTTAGAATTCTCTGTCTGTTACTAAGAAGTTGATGGAAAAGGCTTGCCATTGCTAAACCTGTTTCTTCCACCATTATTGTTGTTGAAACCTTGTTGAGGTCTCTGTTGATCCTTCCATGAGAGATTTGGATGATTTCTCCATGAAGAATTATAGGTGTTTCCATAGGGTTCTCCCATGTAATTCACCTCTTCCATTGAAGGATTTTCAGGATCATAAGCTTCTTCTTCAGATGAAGCATCCTTAGTACTGCCTGGTGCAGCATGCATTCCAGACAGACTTTGAGAAATCAAATTGACTTGCTGAGTCAGTATTTTGTTCTGAGCCAATATGGCATTCAGAGTAACAATCTCAAGAACTCCTTTCTTCTGATTTGTCCCATTGTTCACAGGATTCCTTTCAGAAGTGTACATGAATCGGTTATTTGCAACCATTTCAATTATTTCTTGAGCTCCTGTAGGCGTCTTCTTCAGATGAAGAGATCCTCCAGCAGAGCTATCCAAAGACATCTTGGATAGTTCAGAGAGACCATCATAGAAAATACCTATGATGCTCCATTCAGAAAGCATGTCAGAAGGACATTTTCTGATTAATTGTTTGTATCTTTCCCAAGCTTCATAGAGGGATTCTCCTTCCTTCTGTCTGAAGGTTTGGACTTCCACTCTAAGCTTACTCAATTTTTGAGGTGGAAAGAACTTTGCCAAGAAGGCGTTGACTAGCTTTTCCCAAGAGTTCAGGCTTTCTTTAGGTTGTGAGTCTAACCATATCCTAACTTTGTCTCTTACAGCAAAATGGAATAGCATAAGTCTGTAGACCTCAGGGTCAACCCCATTAGTCTTGACAGTGTCACAGATTTGCAAGAATTTAGCTAAAAACTGATGAGGATCTTCCAATGGAAGTCCATGGAACTTGCAACTCTGTTGCATTAGAGAAACTGATTAAGGCTTAAGCTCAAAGTTGTTTGCTCCAATGGCAGGGATAGAGATGCTTCTCCCATAGAAGTCGGGAGTAGGTGCAGTAAAGTCACCCAGCACCTTCCTTGCATTATTGGCATTGTTGTTGTTTTTGGCTGCCATGGGTTCTTCTTCTTTGAAGATTTCTTTTAGATCCTCTACAGAGAGTTATGCCTTAGCTTCTCTTAGCTTTCGCTTCAAGGTCCTTTCAGGTTCAGGGTCAGCCTCAACAAGAATGCTTTTGTCTTTGCTCCTGCTCATATGAAAGAGAAGAGAACAAGAAAGTATGGAATCCTCTATGTCACAGTATAGAGATTCCTTGAGGTGTCAGAGGAACAGAAAAATAGAAGGAATAGGGAGAAGAATTCGAACTTAATGAGATAGAGTTCGAATTGTGCATTGAGGAGGAGTGTTACTCCATAAATAGAAGGATGCGAGAAGAGGGGAAGAAATTTTCAAAAATTAAGAAAAACATTTTAAAAACATTTTGAAGAATTGATTGATAATTTTCAAAAACTAAAAGTGGGAAAGAAATCAAGTGATTTTTGAAAAAGATTTTGAAATTAGAAATCAAAAAGATATGATTGAAAACTATTTTGAAAAAGATGTGATTAAAAAGATATGATTAAAAAGTTATGGTTTTAAAAAGATGTGATTGAAAAGATATGATTTGAAAAACACTTTAAAAAGATTTGATTTTAAAAATTAATGACTTGGCTAACAAGGAAAGATATGATTCAAACATTAAACCTTTCTCAACAGAAAAGACAACATACTTGAAATGTTGAATCAAATCATTAATTGATAGCAAGTATTTTTGAAAATGGAAAGAAATTGATTTTGAAAACATATGATTGAAAAGATATGATTTGAAAAAGATTTGATTTTGAAAAGATTTTGAAAACTTGAAAAAAATTTGCATTAAAAACAGAATCTTCCCTCTTGTGCCATCTTGGCGTTAAACGCCCAGAATGGTGCACATTCTGGCATTTAACGCCCAAAGCACTACCCTTTTGGGTGTTAAACGGCCAGCCAGGTACCCTGGCTGGCGTTTAAATGCCAGTTTTCCTTCTTCACTGGGCGTTTTAAACGCCCAGCTTTTTCTGTATAATTCCTCTGCTGCATGTACTGAATCTTCAGTTCTCTGTATTATTGACTTGAAAATAGAACCAAGATCAAATAAACAATGCATGCAAGACACCAAACTTAAAATGAGACACTGGACTCAAACAAGAAACATAAAAATATTTTTGGTTTTTATGATTTTGTAATTTTTTTGGATTTTTCGAAAATTAAGTGGAAAAGAAAATAAAGGTATCAAAATTCTTAATGAGAATTCCAGGAATCATGCAATGTTAGTCTAAAGCTTTAGTCTAAAGAAATTAGACATGGCTGGCCAAGCTTCAACAGGACATTGCATTCAAGAGCTAAATTGATGAGAATCAATCACCTTTGGTGATGATCAGAACATCACCTTGAAACACTAGAATTCATTCTTAAGAACTCTGAAGAAAAATACCTAATCTAAGCAACAAGATGAACCGTCAGTTGTCCAAACTCAACAATCCCCGGCAACGGCGCCAAAAACTTGGTGCACGAAATTGTGATCACTACTTTTCACAACTCAAATAATCACCGGTAATGAATCCAAAAACTTGGAGTTCAATACCATGGCATAAACACAACTTCGCACAACTAACCAGCAAGTGCACTGGGTCGTCCAAGTAATAAACCTTACGCGAGTAAGGGTCGATCCCACAGAGATTGTTGGTATGAAGCAAGCTATGGTCACCTTGTAAATCTCAGTCAGGCAGACTCAAATGGTTATGGATGATAAATGAATAAAACATAAAGATAAAGATAGAGATACTTATGTTATTCATTGGTGAGAATTTCAGATAAGCGTATGGAGATGCTTTGTCCCTTCCGTCTCTCTGCTTTCCTACTATCTTCATCCAATCCTTCTTACTCCTTTCCATGGCAAGCTGTATGTTTGGCATCACCGTTGTCAATGGCTACAGTCCCGTCCTCTCAATGAAAATGTTCAACGCACCCTGTCACGGCACGGCTATTCAGCTGTCGGTTCTCGATCATGTCGGAATAGAATCCAGTGATTCTTTTGCGTCTGTCACTAACGCCCCACAATCGCGAGTTTAAAGCTTGTCACAGTCATTCAATCATTGAATCCTACTCAGAATACCACAGACAAGGTTTAGACCTTCCGGATTCTCTTGAATGCCGCCATCATTTCTAGCTTATACAACGAAGATTGCGATTAAAGAATCCAAGAGATAAACATTCAAGCCTTGTTTGCTTGTAGAACGGAAGTGGTTGTCAGGCACGCGTTCATAAGTGAGAATGATGATGAGCGTCACATAATCATCACATTCATCAAGTTCTTAAGTGCGAATGAATATCTTGGAATAAGAACAAGCTGAATTGAATAGAAGAACAATAGTAATTGCATTAATACTCGAGGTACAGCAGAGCTCCACACCTTAATCTATGGTGTGTAGAAACTCCACCGTTGAAAATACATAAGAACAAGGTCTAGGCATGGCCGTGAGGCCAGCCCCCTGATTTAAGATAGCATAAGAGTAAAGATAGCTACCCCCGATTGAAAATACAATAGCAAAAGGTCCTACTTATAGAGAACTAGTAGCTTAAGGTTTACAAAGATGAGTAAATGACATAAAAATCCACTTCCGGGCCCACTTGGTGTGTGCTTGGGCTGAGCATTGAAGCATTTTCGTGTAGAGACTCTTCTTGGAGTTAAACGCCAGCTTTTGTGCCAATTTGGGCGTTTAACTCCCATTCTTGTGCCAGTTCCGGCGTTAAACGCCGGGCAGTTTTGAGCTGATTTGGAACGCCGGTTTGGGCCATCAAATCTCGGGCAAAGTATACTTGAAAATCCACTTTCCAACGCCGTTGAGAGCGTGCCAATTGGGCTTCTGTAGCTCCAGAAAATCCACTTCGAGTGCAGGGAGGTCAGAATCCAACAGCATCTGCAGTCCTTTTAGTCTCTGAATCAGATTTTCGCTCAGATCCCTCAATTTCAGCTAGAAAATACCAGAAATCACAGAAAAACACACAAACTCATAGTAAAGTCCAGAAAAGTGAATTTTAACTAAAAACTAATAAAAATATACTAAAAACTAACTAAAACATACTAAAAACATACTAAAAACAATGCCAAAAAGCGTACAAATTATCCGCTCATCAAAAGTCCAGAAATGTGAATTTAGCATAAAAACTAATGAAAACATCCCTAAAAGTAACTAGAACCTATTAAAAACTACCTAAAAACAATGCCAAAAAGCGTATAAATTATCCGCTCATCACAACACCAAACTTAAATTGTTGCTTGTCCCCAAGCAACTGAAAATAAAATAGGATAAAAAGAAGAGAATATACTATAAATTCCAAAATATCAATGAATATTAATTCTAATTAGATGAGCGGGACTTGTAGTTTTTTGCTTCTGAACAGTTTTGGCATCTCACTTTTTCCCTTGAAGTTTAGAATGATTGGCTTCTCTAGGAACCTAGAATTTCGGATAGTGTTATTGATTCTCCTAGTTAAGTATGTTGATTCTTGAACACAGCTACTTTTATGAGTCTTGGTCGTGGCTCTAAGCATTTTGTTTTCCAGTATTACCACCGGATACATAAATGCCACAGACATATGACTGGGTGAACCTTTTCAGATTGTGACTCAGCTTTGCTAGAGTCCCCAGTTAGAGGTGTCTAGAGCTCTTAAGCACACTCTTTTTGCTTTGGATCACGACTTTAACCACTCAGTCTCAAGCTTTTCACTTGGGCCTTCACGACACAAGCACATGGTTAGGGACAGCTTGATTTAGCCGATTAGGCCTGGATTTATTTCCTTGGGCCCTCCTATCCATTGATGCTCAAAGCCTTGGATCCTTTTTACCCTTGCCTTTTGGTTTTAAGGGCTATTGGCTTTCTCTGCTTGCTTTTTCTTTTTCTTTCTATTTTTTTTCGCAAGCTTTTGCTTTTTCACTGCTTTTTCTTGCTTTAAGAATCAATTTCATGATTTTTCAGATCATCAATAACATTTCTCTTTGTTCATCATTCTTTCTAGAGCAAACAATTTTAACATTCATACACAACAAGATCAAAATTATGCACTGTTCAAGCATTCATTCAGAAAACAAAAAGTATTGTCACCACATCAATATAATTAAACTAAATTCAAGGATAATTTCGAAATTCATGTACTTCTTGTTCTTTTGAATTAGAAACATTTTTTATTTAAGAGAGGTGAAGGATTTATGGAATTTATTCATAGCTTTAAGACATAGTTACTACATACTAATGATCAGGAAGTAGAGACACAAAATATAGATAAACATGTAACATAAAAATCGAAAAATAGAAAAATATAAGAACAAGGAATGAGTCCACCTTAGTGGCGTCTTCTTCTTGAAGGACCAATGATGTCCTTAAGCTCTTCTATGTCCCTTCCTTGCCTTTGTTACTCCTCCCTCATTGCTCTTTGATCTTCTCTTATTTCATGGAGAATGATGGAGTGCTCTTGATGTTCCACCCTTAATTGTTCCACATTGTAACTCAAATCTTCTAAGGAAGTGTTGAGTTGTTCCCAATAGTTGTTGGGAGGAAAGTGCATCCCTTGAGGCATCTCCGGGATTTCTTGGTGATGAGCTTCCTCATGCGTCCCTTGGGCTCCATAAGTGGGCTCTCTTGTTTGCTCCATCCTTTTCTTAGTGATGGGCTTGTCCTCCTCAATGAGGATGTCTCCTTCTATGATAACTCCAGCTGAGTAACATAGATGGCAAATAAGATGAGGAAAAGCTAGCCTTGCCAAAGTAGAGGACTTATCGGCTATTTTGTAGAATTCATGGGAGATGACTTCATGAACTTCTACTTCCTCTCCAATCATGATGCTATGAATCATGATGGCCCGATCCACAGTAACTTTAGATCGGTTGCTAGTGGGGATGATAAAGCGTTGCATGAACTCCAACCATCCTCTAGCCACAGGCTTGAGGTCCAGTCTTCTTAGTTGAACTGGCTTGCTTTTGGAGTCTCTTTTCCATTGATCTCCTTCCACACATATGTCCATAAGGACTTGGTCCAACCTTTGATTAAAGTTGACCCTTCTAGTGTAAGGGCGTGCATCTCCTTGCATCATGGACAAGTTGAATGCCAACCTCACATTTTCCGGACTAAATTCTAAGTATTTCCCCCGAACCATTGTAAGATAGTTCTTTGGATTCGGGTTCATACTTTGATCATGGTTCCTAGTGATCCATGCATTGGCATAGAACTCTTGAACCATTAAAATCCCGACTTGTTGAATGGGGTTGGTTAGAACTTCCCAACCTCTTCTTTGGATCTCATGTCGGATCTCCAGATACTCATTTTTCTTGAGCTTGAAGGGGACCACAGGGATCACCTTCTTCTTGGCCACAACATCATAGAAGTGGTCTTGATGGGCTTTGGAGATGAATCTTTCCATCTCCCATGACTCGGAGGTGGAAGCTTTTGTCTTCCCTTTCCCTTTTCTAGAGGATTCTCTGGCCTTGGATGCCATCAATGGTTATGGAAAAACAAAAAGCTTATGCTTTTACCACACCAAACTTAAAATATTGCTCGCCCTCGAGCAAAAGAAGAAAGAAGAGAAGAAGAAGAAGAAGAAGAAAATATGGAGGAGAAGGGGAGGTGTAGGTTTTGGCCAAGGTATAAAAGAGGGGGTTGTGTTGTGTGAAAATAAAGTAGAATGGATGGGTATATATAGGGAGGGGGAGAGGGTAGGTTCGGCCATTTAGGGTGGGTTTGGGTGGGAAAGTTTTTGAATTTTGAAGGTAGGTGGGGTTTATGGGGAAGAGTGGATGGATATGAGTGGTGAAGGGGGTAACTGGGAAGAGAGATTGAGGTGATTGGTGAAGGGTTTTTTGGAAAAGTGTGTTATAGGATTAGGAGGTAAGGTGGGAATATGTTAGGTGGAGATCCTGTGGGGTCCACAGATCCTGAGATGATCCTGTGGGGTTCACAGATCCTGAGGTGTCAAGGATTTACATCCCTGCACCAATCAGGCATGTAAAATGCCTTAGGATACCACTCTAGCGTTTAAACGCCGAAGTGATGCACGTTCTGGGCGTTCAACGCCCATGTGCAGCATGTTTCTGGCGTTGAACGCCATTTCCATGCTTGTTACTGGTGTTCAGTGCCAGCTTTCCTCAGGGCACATTCCTGGTGTCCAAACGCCAGGATGCTGCTTGTTTCTGGCGTTCAGCGCCAGATCCATGCTCTGTTCTGGCGTTGAACGCCAGAAAGTCCTTCTTCCAAGGTGTGATTTTTCTTTTGCTGTTTTTGATTCTGTTTTTAATTTTAGTATTTTTTTCGTGACTCCACATGATCATGTACCTAATAAAACATAAAAGAAAAATAAAATAAAAATAAAATTAGATAAAAATTGGGTTGCCTCCCAACAAGCGCTCTTTTAATATCACTAGCTTGACAGTAGGCCCTCATGGAGCCACAAAGGCGATTAAGTCAATGTTATGGACTCCCAATACCAAACTTAGAGTTTGGATATGGGGGTTCAACACCAAACTTAGAGTTTGGTTGTGGCCTCCCAACACCAAACTTAGAGTTTGATTGTGGGGGCTCTGTTTGACTCTGTATTGAGAGAAGCTCTGCATGCTTACGCTCTTTTGTTACAGAGGGATGGCTGATGAGCGGATGATTTGTATACTTTTTGGCATTGTTTTTAGTATGTTTTTGATATGATCTAGTTAGTTTTTGGTATATTTTTATTAGTTTTTAGTTAAAATTCACTTGTCTGGACTTTACTATGAGTTTGTGTGTTTTTCTGTGATTTCAGGTATTTTCTGGCTGAAATTGAGGGACCTGAGCAAAAATTTGATCCAGAGACTCAAAAGGACTACAGATGCTGTGGATTCTGACCTCCCTGCACTCAAAGCGGATTTTCTGGAGCTACAGAAGCCCAATTGGCGCGCTCTCAACGGCGTTGGAAAGTAGACATCCTGGGCTTTCCAGCAATATATGATAGTCCATACTTTGCCCAAGATTTGATGGCCCAAAACCGGCGTTCAAAGTCACCTCAAGAATCCCAGCGTTAAACGCTGGAACTGGCACCTAATTGGGAGTTAAACGCCCAAACTGGCACTAAAGCTGGCGTTTAACTCCAAGGAGAGTCTCTACACGAAATTTCTTCATTGCTCAGCCCAAGCACACCAAGTGGGCCCGGAAGTAGATTTTTATGTCATTTACCCATCTATGTACTAGTTTCTATAAGTAGGACCTTTTACTATTGTATTTAAAACACATCTTGGTAGCTATCTTTGAGTTTTATGCTATCTTAGATCATTGGGAGGCTGGCCATTCGGCCATGCCTAACCTTATGCTTATGTATTTCAACGGTGGAGTTTCTACACACCATAGATTAAGGTGTGGAGCTCTGCTGTACCTCGAGTATTAATGCAATTACTAGTTCTCCATTCAATTCCGCTTGTTCTTTTACCAAGATATCACTTGTTCTTCAACTTGATGAAGGTGATGATTGACCTCATCATCATTCTCACCTATGAACAAGGTGACTGACAACCACTCTTGTTCTACAAGCATTTGAGGCTTGGTGAATATCTCTTGGATTTCTGATTGCACGATGCATGGTTGATCGCCTGACAACCGAGTGCTCGCCTGACAAACGAGCCAGCCATTCCGTGAGATCAGAGTCTTCGTGGTATAGGCAAGAACTGATGGCGGCATTCAAGAGAATCCGGAAGGTCTAACCTTGTCTGTGGTATTCTGAGTAGGATTCAATGATTGAATGACTGTGACGTGCTTCAAACCTGTAACCTACTGGGCGTTAGTGACAGACGCAAAAGAGTTATTCTTTCCGGTAGGGGAGGGAACCAAACCGGTGATTGGCAGCACTGTGACAGAGTGTGTGCATTAGCTTTCACTGCGCGGATGGGAGGTAGCTGCTGACAACGTGAAACCCTACACGAGCTTGCCATGGAAAGGAGTAAGAAAGGATTGGATGAAGGCATTAGGAAAGCAGAGAGACGGAAGGGAAGGCATCTTCATACACTTGTCCGAAGCTCTTACACCAATGATATACATAAGTATCTCTATCCTTATCTTTTATGTTATTTTCGTCATCACCATATACATGAGTTTTGCCTGACTAAGATTTACAAGATGACCATAGCTTGCTTCAATACTAACAATCTCCGTGGGATCGACCCTTACTCACGTAAGGTTTATTACTTGGACGACCCCAGTGCACTTGCTGGTTAGTTGTGCGAAGTTGTGTAATGCCATGGTATTGAGCCACCAAGTTCTTGGAGCCATTACCGGGGATTATTTTGAGTTGTGAAAAAGTATTGTTCACAAATTTCGCGCACCAAGTTTTGGCGCCATTGCCGGGGATTGTTCAAGTTTTGAGCAAGCTTTTGGTAACATCAGTGCCAAGATCCGGCAACAACATCAAGTTCTTGGTGTTATTGCCCGGGATTGTTTAGGCTGGACAACTGACGTTCATCTTGTGCTTAGATTAGGTATTAATTTTTTCGAATTCTTGAAGATGAATTCTAGAGTTTCATGATGATTTGTTGAAATCTGGCGCTGAGAAGCCATGTCTAATCTGATTGGACCGAGGTTTCAACTTATCACCACAAGAGCTTGTTGATTCTCATCAATTTTGCTCTTGGAGCAGTGATCTGCTAAGATTTGGCTGACCTTTGGTCATGTCTAGTGTTTTGGACCGAAGCTTTCTTTGAAAGCTTGGCTGGCTGTGAAGCCATGTCTAATTCCTGGACCGGAGTCTTAGACTAGCATGCACTGATTCCTGGAATTCTCATAAGAATTTGAACCTTTCCTTACTTTTTCGAAAACACAAAAAATTTACAAAACCAAAAGACCAAAAATATTTGATGTTTCTTGCATAAGTTTAGTGTCTCATCCTAAGTTTGGTGTCAATGCATGTTTTTGTTATAATTTTCGAATCCATGCATATATGTTCTTTGTTTTGATCTTTGAATTCTATTGACTTGAAGTATTTTGTGTGTCTCATATGCATTCTCATATGTTAGTGTCAGTAGTATACAAACTGCTAAGTTTGGTGTCTTGCATGCATTGTTATTTGATTCATTTGCATTTTGATTATTAAAAATCCAAAAAATATTTTTATTTGTGTCTTTTCAAGTCAATGATACAAAGAATTGAAGATCAGAACATACTGCAGAGGAATTACACAGAAAAGCTGAGCATTCAAAAATGCCCAGTGAAGAAGGCAGACTGGCGTTTTAAACGCCAGCCAGGGCACCTGGTTGGGCGTTTAACGCCCAAAGAGGTAGCATTTGGGCGTTAAACGCCAGAATGTATACCATTCTGGGCGTTACGCCAGGATGGTGCTAGGGGGAAGATTTTGTTTCAAATCAATTTTCTTAGTTTTCAAAATCAAATCTTTTTCAAATCAAATCTTTTCAATCAAATGTTTTCAGAATCAATTTCTTTCCTTT